>NC_051179.1:50740798-50854416 GCF_013339695.2 Rhipicephalus sanguineus
CTGCATGACCCGATTGCCTTGTAGTAGAGGTCACTGCATTCTAAAGCGTGGATGAAAACAATAAGAATTTTATGTTACATTTAGAATGTGGTTTTTCACTGTGTAGCATAGCGAGCTTTCTAAAGTTTGTAATTACAAAAGAGACTGTTGTATTAGCACAAATACAGTGTACTGGCAGATAAAAAAAATGAAGATGATGAAATTGTTATTGCTGAATTCCTGTTAAAACTTTCCCAGGACCCATAGTGCACAAGATCCAGCCAGGGTGCTGTGATCCGAGTTGCAACAACTTTTTGAATCCTCTAGTGCATACTTTGCATGCTGCTTTTGAATTGGGCCTCACTGAACAATATGCTATCTTCCTTGTCTTTGTTTCTAACCCTCAATCAGAGCAACGTTGTTCTTTACTTGCAAGGACTTTCTTATAAACCTGCACAGGTGTCCTTTTTAGATTTGTAAGGCCAGTTGGATCAATCTCCTGTTAAATAACTGAATTGCTACTGCTACTATTGTTGATTGATTGATTGATACTATTAATATCTAGAGCTGTGCGAACATTCGAGTGCTTCGAACATTCAAGCTTATATTACGGTATTCGAGTTCGCTTCGACATGAATTTAAAATTTCAAGAATTTTGAAGTATTTGAAAGCAATGAATAGATGTATTTCACATTGTGTAACCTGCCTGAAAAGGTGGTTTCGCCTGCGGCATTGTTATGCCGTGAAACCACTAATTCAGGGGAAATCCGCACTGCCGTGAAAGCCACACTTCAAGGTTAAACGTGCATATTACTGTGACCTCAATTCGTGTTATATGGGGGCTATATTGGCTAATTATGGCAAATTTTAAAACAAAACATATTTTACTGCCTATAACTTGCACCCTACTACTGTGCAAAGTCTGCTACTATTCGAGTTCACTTCATAACTATTCTATACTAATTACCCTTCGTTTTGACTTCGATTTGAACCAAAAAAGTGATATCTGCACAAGCCTATTAATATCTCTTTCTTCTCATTCTTCCAAACTGCAGTCTGTTGGAGCCTGGGTGCGAGCTTCAAGTAACCCTATGCGGCTGAGCATTAGCCACCAGGGGTCGCCACTCACAACGTCTCCGCAGTCAGGTCCAGTGTCTGCGATAGCGGCTGGTGCATTTCGTGACAGGGTGTCAAGCAACCGCATTCACGACCGACCACGCAGTCTCCACACAGAGCATCTACGTGCCGACGTAATGCCAGTCGGCAAGATGACTCCAGCGACGGACTCTGACAGTAAGGTGAGGCTCGCTTTCTACCATGCGTAAGCTAAATGTGCCGTCTGAATTAACGTGTCGTTCCACGGTGTAATCGCCTTGTTTTTTGTCGCTGTATTTCAATGATGGAAGCGGTCACTAGAAAAGAAAACCTTGTTCCAAACCGCACTTAGTTTATGCGTTACCGACATTTATTCATCGCTGTGTTTTCATACTCAATTCACCAGTTTTCTCATCATGCCGGTTATTATTTTAAGCGAAGCTTTTGTGCTTCATAAATTGGCGTTGTAGGTGTGACCGCAAAAAAAACTCGGTGCCTGCTTGTGTACAGAAGTGCAGGTGCACAAAAATAAGGCCCTCAAACGTGCACCGGTCACATGTGTATTTATTTGTGTGTGCCATTTTTCTATTCATTGATGCTCTCTCGATCATGGGCTTGTCGGCAATCAGCCATTTCTAATATGGCAGCCCGATCTTTTATCGAGGTTATCGAGGCGACTCGTCATTTTACCTGCCAAATTTCGTTGTTGCCAGGATACGAATGAGTGACAGTCGTTGTTGCCTGTAGCAGCTGCAGTGTTGCGCTTCTAAGCATGTGCATGACGGTCTGATTCCAGGCATGGAGGAAGGAAACAGTTAGGAGGGAGCATTGCACATTGCGGTAGAAAGATAGAAAGAAAGAAAAATAGATAGTAGGTCAGGCATGTACAGGCTGTTTCACACATAGGGGAAAACTCGGAGCGCATTGCAATACAATTTGAGTTTTCCCAAAAGTGTGAAACAGCCTGTACATGCCAAGCTTCACTTGCCCCCATTTTTCTCCTTTTTTAGGTGAGACTTGTGGCTTTTTTTAATAACCTCTTACAGTTTTTTTCCTGAAAGCAACTGAACTCACAAATTTGTGTTTGTAGTAATGTTTGTACCTTTTTTTAGACGTTCTGGATCGCTTCTTGAAATGTTGAGCACTCTTTCAGAAGGATGGGTCCAATTCCTCTCTAGAAGCCACACCAGAGTCTGTTGCTGGAGAATCTTCAGATGAGAAGTAAGCCCTTTTTTCTCCAAAAAATTGTGTTCCCACATGTTTTCAGTTTGCACATTTTGCCATGCTTCGGCTTTTTATTAGACGTGCTAAAGTGTTATTAACTGCAGTCCTTACCGTAAGTCCATGTTAACTAGTCTTGTGTTAACTACTGTGCATGTCCTTGTAACCGTCTCGTATCCTTCACGCTGTCACGATGTAACGCATTTCGCCATGCTTCGGCTTTTTATTAGACGTGCTAAAGTGCTATTAACTGCTGTCCTTACCATGCGTCCATGTTAACTAGTCTTGTGTTAACTACAGTGCGTGTCCTTGTAACCGTCTCGTATCCTTCACGCTATTTTAACCTTTTAATATGTACCAATTAGCCCAGACATCAGTGATGAAGGGTGGTGCTTGCTGTACAGAATTGAAAATTAAAGCATGTTTTAGACTCGGTAATCATCTTTTTCTTTCTTTCCTGTTCCTTTTTTTTTCTTTTTTTTACAAATGGAATTGTGAAAATACAAAACGTGCTTGGCATACTGGCAAGAGTAGCTGAAAGGGGGTGTTGCGATAGTACTGCACCCAAGATCTACATTGGGATGATAGACAGAAGGAAAACTGAGAAGTGACGAGATAATATTCTTTGAACTTCCTTCCTGTCTCTTCTCGGTCTTTCTTTTGTTGATCATTGCGCAATGGATCTAGGACAGGATTCTGGGCTACTTGAGTTTTAATCATTGCATTAGCACTAATTACCAACTGTCCTCACTATGCCAGCTGTCTGAAATGTCCATTCCAAAAGGCAGGTACTGCTTGCACATTGTTACAAGATCTACAGGTCATGAAGAGACCTACATTTACAGCCTTTGGAGATGCTTTTCGAGCACAGAAACTGCAAAGAGGCTGCGCATACTTTCTAGGAATTTAGAGGTTGAGCTTGCATGTTCTTTTTTTTACAAATGGAATTGTGAAAATACAAAACGTGCTTGGCATACTGGCAAGAGTAGCTGAAAGGGGGTGTTGCGATAGTACTGCACCCAAGATCTACGTTGGGATGATAGACAGAAGGAAAACTGAGAAGTGACGAGATAATATTCTTTGAACTTCCTTCCTGTCTCTTCTCGGTCTTTCTTTTGTTGATCATTGCGCAATGGATCTAGGACAGGATTCTGGGCTACTTGAGTTTTAATCATTGCATTAGCGCTAATTACCAACTGTCCTCACTATGCCAGCTGTCTGAAATGTCCATTCCAAAAGGCAGGTACTGCTTGCACATTGTTACAAGATCTACAGGTCATGAAGAGACCTACATTTACAGCCTTTGGAGATGCTTTTCGAGCACAGAAACTGCAAAGAGGCTGCGCATACTTTCTAGGAATTTAGAGGTTGAGCTTGCATGTCTTTGTGCAGCCAACACGGTAGTTCTTGCACCATCAGGTTGTGTGCCTGTTACGCCATGCCTTTGTGCTCTTCACGAAGTCCCCGTGTTCCAAAAAAGTCTAGTATGCACTTGTAGAGGGATTGGTTGAAGGTAGGGATGGGCGAATAATCGGGCGTTTCGAATATTCGAACGAATAATAACGTATTCGAATTCGCTTCGATACGAATTTATATTATTCGGAATTTCGAAGTATTTGAAATGAACGAATATATGTATGTTTGACCGCACATAACTCCCTGTAAAGGTGGTTTCACTGCAACGTCGGGTTGCTGTGCCGTGAAACTACCCATCCAGGGGAAACCTGCACTGCCGCGAAGCCTCACTTCAAGGTTAAGTGTACATATTTTTTCAAGTTTAAAAGCGTATTATATGGGCTTATATGCGCTGAGGATAGTAATTTTTAAATTGTAACGTATTGTACCCCTTATAACTTGCACTCTGCTGCTATTCAAATCTTGATAATATTCAAGCTTGCTTCCACTTCATTTCAAACCAAAAAAGTGACATTCACTCATACCTAGTTCCAATCCTTAAAAATATTGTGCAAGGGTCATGACAGAAATGCTCGTTTTTCATAATAATATGTGGTAAATGCTATTCGAACTATTCGATTCGAAATTATTCGACCAAATTACTATTCGCTTCGGATTTGCTTCGAACCTCAAATTCACTATTCGCCCATCCTTAGTTGAAAGGAGTAGTGCCATTGCTTGATTCGCTTGAAATGCTTGGGGAACAAAGGTGTAGGAAAAAAATAACATTGCATGCATGCTTTCTGCTTGATTATGCATGAGTCTTAACAGGAATTCAATGTTAAAAGCGTAACTGTACTCAGCTAAATGAGGGATGTTTGTGGTCTCTTAAATTTTGTGGATTACAATCGAACCCACTTATAGCAATATTCAAGCGCCACGAAAATTCCATTGTTATAACCGGTAATTGTTATAAATGGGTTGCACGAAAAAAAAGCAAAATGCAGTCAACTGCCAATTTTTCGGACATGCTTGAAAATTTGGACACATTCGCGGCACCGTCCCCAGTCCCACGGACGACAGTGTATAAGAACGTCCGAATTTCACACACTGAAACACTTTGGTGTCCAATTTTTCTGACTTTATGCACAAACTGCAGGTCTAAAACGACATTAATTGAAGCCCTCACGTCTGCTGCGCTTTCGTGAGTCGATCCGTTTGCGGCTGTAGCAGAGTTTGAAAGGTAGCTTTGCCGCACTGCCGAACTGTAATCGGGTGAAGCTAGTCAAAAATCTGAAGAGGCCATTGTCACGGCACAGTGCGGCGATGTCTTTCGGATAAGCACTGGAAATGTGCAGAGGTGTGATAGCCACACCTGGCAAACATGCCAGTACAGCTTAATTGCTGACAACATTTATGATAAGCATCTTCAGCTAACTGCTCAGTAGCGCATGTGGCCTAGCGCAGTTGTATGCGTACTGCACGCATTTAATGAGCGATAACCCAAACGCGCCACGCCGCCGTTCATGCTGCCTCTTTGTGCAAAATCGCTAAGTGCGCCGCACAGATGCGTTGCCTTCACGAACGAAAGCAGCTCGCCATTGCCATGCCCGTGTGCGGTCAGGAACAGAATAGGCATGCCATAGCGAATGCTTTCACGGCAAACGCGTGTGTACGATACAGCAAGCGCCTCGACAGTGACGGCGTGACCTTCGTAGGCGACGTGCTGCACACAGGTTGCTGCGGCAGCCTGTCAGCTTATAAGCAACGCTGGGGTGAGATCGCCACAAGTGTCAGGCCACGTGCTTCTCACTGGCTCGTATGAGAAAACCCCATGTCCATCAGCTTTGCTTGTTTTACGCAACGTTCGCAAAACTGTGCAGAATGAGGGGCGCGCTCATCTGACTGCAATCGCAGGCAGTGCGGGCAGCGCACTTGGGGCGGTTCATTCGTGTTCTTAAAAGGCGTGGAGTAGCCCATTTATGTTTGGAGGGGTGGAAGGGTGATGGTAAAGGCACAAAAGGCTGTTGATTCTGAGAAAGCTGCAGGAGAGCTGCTATTGTACGAGTGCGCGACGGCCGTTGGCGGGGGTGTAGCACCTCGAATTTTTCGCTCTCTTCTTTCTTTTCAAGGATTTCGTGTTCTATTACCTTTCGGCACGGACACCATGCAGCCAGACTTCATTGTTATAGTATGCAATAATGTGGCATGGGGGCATTGTAGTAAGCGGGTTATTTCACCATAGAAAATATACAAAAGTTGAGGATGCAGCAGCTTTTCATTGTTATAACCGATATATTGTGAAAACCAGTATCGTTATAAGTGGGTTTGACTGTATTTCACTGCTGGGTGTTCTTTTTTTCCTGAGACCGAGGGACCGGAAGGCATTTGTTTCTACTCAGTTTATGGTATATGTAATGCATTATACGAGTTGGTGACACAACACAAAACTCATGCTTGCACTTATTCATACCTTTCTCAGGCTCAATGCTGAAGTGAAATGCCTGACTGTGGTGACGCCGCCTGGCGAAATTGTGGAAGCAATGAAAAATCCCAGGTAGTTATCATCAAGCTTCTTTTCCTTATAAAGATTTAAGCATGTTGTGGGATGTCAGGCAGCTTTATGTTGACTTTTCAGCCACATTTTTTAATGCTTGTAAAGGTATAAGTCGTGCATTATCTGATTTCCGAGACTAACTTTAGAGCAGTTAGTCACACTCATCAAATTATTTAGTTCAAGTGCCAACGAATGGCAGAGTGATATTGGTAATGCTGATGTCTGTAGAAGAAACGCTCTGTTGTTGGCAGTTAAAGAAAAAAGAAAAGCTTTACAGTTTAGTCAGGCAAGCAAGGTTAAGCTTGCAGGACCATAGTGGGCTAGGACACGGCAAAACAAGAAAACAAAACAAGCACTTTTGCTGTGTACAACAGTGGCGTTAATTTGTGCCTCACTGTGGTGCCTGTGGTGGTTGAACACTTCAGAGCAAAGGTGATCACTGATGAAGTGCATCAGCTAGTTGAAAGCGCACAGAAAAGTTTTGTTGCTTTAGATGCTTGCAGCTTGCCTAATTACTGTACCTTTTGTATGGTTCCTAGTAAGAGAGCATGTATTGGTTGGTGCCACTTGTTTCACGTACCTGTAGTGTCACAAAGGATATGAGGCAGTGGTATAAAACTATTGAAGCATTGCTTTCATGAGGAAAGCTAGTATAATGGTTTATGATTGGCTTAGTGGGGCGCTCCCAGTAATGTGTTTTTAGTAGGCTTGTGCGAATATTCGAGCACTTCGAATATTTGAACGATTAATACAGTATTCAAATTCGCTTCGATTCGAATTTAAATTATTGAAAATTTCGAAGTATTCGAAATGAACGAATAGGTGTATATTAGTCCACTTATAACCCCCTGTAAAGCTGGTTTCACTGCAGTGGAGGGGTACTGTACAGTGAATATACCTTTCCAGAGAAAATCCACACTGCCGAGAAGCCCACTTCGAGGTTAAATGAACATATTACCTTCACATCAATTCATCATTTTTTAAGTTTAAAAACTTGTTATACCGGCTTATATGCTCCAAGTATAATAAATTTTAAAACGTAACATATTTTAAAGGTTATCATTTGCATTGTACCGAAACCCAAATCCTGCTACTATTCAAAGTTGCTTCCACTTTCTTTGAACCAAAAAGAATGACATTTGCACATGCCTAGTTACAATTAAAAAAAAAACGTTGTGCAGGTTGGTTGGATCATGACAAATATGCTCATTTTTCTTTTTAATATGCCATATATACTATTCGAATTCGATTCGAAATTATTCGACCAAAATTACTATTCGCTTCGAATTCGCTTCGAACCTAAAATTTACTATTCGCACAAGCCTAGTTTTTAGCACGTTACTTGAAAGCTTCTTCAAGAAAGCAAGTTTACTATTGCGGAAACCTCTTTAGGGATTTCAGTAAACAAATCTTGCTAATGGGCACGAGTGTGCATTGTTTCAGAAGGATCATTTAATGCAAATTGTGCAAAACTGTATCCATGTGACCTGATGAGAGCATTTTGTCCTGGCACGTGTAGTGACGGCATCTGCTTTCTGCCCAAGCAAGGCGGCATTCCTCAGAACTCTTTCATTAGTGTTGAAGCTACGACATGGGTTCGAGACCACGTGGAAGGCGTTCACTCCGACCACGACGCCATTCAGCTGCTTCAGGTAACATCATGCATTTCTGACAGAAGTGAGCGTCAGCATCCGTAGTGGTTTAGAACACTGTCAGCTGTGGGCTGGGAGCTTAGCAGACCACTTAGCAGACCACACCTCCCCATACAATGACTGGCTAGCTTCTTGCACCTTCAGGTGGCAGTCACATTGAGAATTTACTTTTGCACCTTAACCCTTTCAGACGCTATGCACACAATTGTGTACACCAATTGTTTTCACTGCTTGTATCGACTGGGGGCTAAGAAAGAGCAAGATACATTGTGCTTTGGATAAATTGAATCTCCTGCATAATAAATTTGTCTTCATTTAACTTCTTTTGCAGCGCACTGTTGCATATGATCACTTTGCTGAATGCACTACCATGTTTGACAAGTCGTTTAATGTACCGCTTTCCGCGAGCCACGTCAAAAGTATAATTTTTCTTCGTTCATAATGAACATAACCGAAAACGGATTCGCACTATATTTCTAGCCTGAGATTTCATTCTATTAATGCAAATACAGAGCATGAATGACTTAAGGATAAATGGATATTTAATTACAATTTAATTAGAAGTAATTACTATAAAATGCATAAATTAACATATTATGACATTATTTTTGTTGCAATAGAATATCGAATGACTTGACATAAAGTTGACGCAATTACAGACAGTTCTTCATGGGTGGCATCTGAAAGGGTTAATAGCCAGAAGGTGCAATGTGAGCACGATCATTGGTTCCCTTGCTTGGTACTGAGTGCATTTGCTTTTGCACCCATTACTTTGTCACATTATAGATCAGGGAAGCTAAGTACAGAAAGATGGCAAGCTATTTACAGCAATCGTTTAGCTCTTTTCCAGTTACCCCATATAGGACAGCTGACTTATTCTGAATGGTGCATAACTTCTACTTGTGTAAGGAAAGGCGATGCCGATCAGCTGAAGTCTTGCTCTTTGTCCCCGCAGAAACTTATAGAAGAGTCTTACATCTGCCATGCATCTGGAGATGTGAAGCACCCATTCGTCAACGGCTTTTACATTTACTATTTCCCAGAAAAGAATGCCAAAGGTAAGCATGTTGCGGAACATTGTCTCAATTACATACCTTTCAATTGAACTTCCGCAGCTGCAGTCTTTGTAGATTTTTCTTCAGGCTTGCCGTTTCTATTCATTTGTGCGTGTGTCTCTGGCCCTACGTTTCAGTTTAAATTAAGCCCGTGCTGCAGGAAGGTCATGAAAATGTTTTCGAAAAGCTTATCTTCAATCTAGTTCACGTTAGTTAAAATGCAAGATAGAAAATGAACTTTTGAGATTCAAAAAGCTGTGACAAGAAAGCAGTGACGATAAATGCACTGGTATTCCATTTTTTTCACAGCCGCAGTACTTTTTTCTTTTCTGTCTTTTGTTTGTAGTCCCTTCCCAATTCCTATATATGTTTCATTTTTCACTGGGGAAAAGTACACTTGCCGTACCTATTAAGACCCCATGAGAAACTGAAGAATAATGTATTTTGATGAAGAGAAATTATGAACACTCATCTTCGCCGGTTTCAGAAAATTACGAAGTGGATCTGGAAGCCTACCAACACGAGTGGATCGAAGTGGAGCTGCTGCCTCAGAATGAACACACCGGAAGCGCGAGCGAGTTGGAAAGCGCCGAAATTGATATCGGCAAGAGTAAGGCACACCATTGTGTTCCCTAGCATTTACAGCCCGAACAATGCACACAGTGCTGATCCGACTGTGTTTGCATTGTGCATCAATTTTTTTTTATAAGTGTTTGTCTATTAGCTTGAGATTTCCATACACCTTTGCACTGACCCGAAACAATGTATAATTCATATTACTACAGATTAAGTTTCAGGTTTTGACCTTTGGCTCTCGTACTTAAGCATAGGTTACCACTGCCGAATGCCTTGATGACGAATAGAATGTGCGTGTTGAAATGCATTCTAGGAATTTTGTCCTCAATTTATCTTGCACTGGAATGCTTCAATTCTTGAAACAAGCTGCATGCACATTGCCACACTGTCGCCATCGACAGTGCTAGTTTTGTTCTGCTAGAACTTTGGACAGCAGTAATTGTCGCTTTGATGTTTCTATTTTTTACAAATTTAGATTATTATAGCTTAAGCTGTCATAAAGAAAAAGGCTGTGGCTAGGGTTACGTCCAGACGTAACTGTAGTCACCGCTATCGTTACGTCCAGATTAAAGTCCCTAGATTTTTCCCTGTTGAAGAGCAGGGAAAAATCTAGGGACTTTAGTTCAGATGTGGTTTTCCACAAACGTGAGTACATTATTAAAGACGATAGTCTTTTTTGGGGAACTTAAACGCAGAAATTTTGGTCTGTCTGTCTTTCTGTTTGTCGGCACGTCCCTCGATTCAGCCACTCAGCCAAAGTTGAACCACTTGCACAAGGGCCAGCCATCGTGAACGGCTCACTAGGTTCATACTTGTGTACATGGTTGATCAAAAAGCAAAAATTACGCATATCTGAGGCGCAACATCACTAGGTAAGTATTAGGTGGTGTGTTCCTTTAATAGAAAATACATAGATACGTAATTCTAGAGACCCTAGTTTCTTAAGCTGCGCTGAAAATGCGACTGCGCCGAAACTTGGCTTCCTCTGTGCCCTCTGCGCGAGCTCATTGTTGTGTTTCGGTTTCAGTTCAGTATTGCACTGTACGAGTGCCATGGGGCGCCGCTCTGGCATTCCTGCTTTACCCAGGCGACGTGAATATAAAAGAGTGTGTGGAGAGTACTCGTTGAGTGCGGACGTTTCTTCTGCTTCGGCGCTTCGCGCCAAACCGCGTGTTCGGGCTGGCTGGCGTCCCCGCCGGTCGCGTTGGTCACCGCCGGTCTTGCCTGCTGCTGCGCCGGGACTACCAGCCCGCAACACAGCATTCACGTTTCCCGACGTATTGCCAGATGGCGTTCATATCTCACGCAGCGCCTCTTCTATCGTCTTTAGACGACATTTGCAGCGAAGCACGCAGATACGCGGCCAATTTTTTTCCTGTTGCTCAGTGAAGGCCGGCGCGGAAAACTAATCGTGGCTTCACCCTCGCTTCGCGAGTGCGGCCATTTCGCTTACGCTCAATGGCCGGTTGGCAGGGTCTCCATCACGCGCTACTGGCCGCTGTCACGGCCACGTGCTGTTTAGCCCGCGCGCCTGCCCCGTCGGGACAGGCGCCCGTACGTGCAAGCCTCCGTGGTGTGCCCGTGTCACTGGGACACACGTAACCCACGAGCCGCTTCGCGCTTCTCAGTCTGGTAACAGACTAATGCAACAAAAAAAAAAAGAAGAAAAAACCGGGACAGCAGCAAGGTTCAAACCAATGTCCTCGCAGTTCCGAGCACGACACGCTAGCCGCTGCGCCACAGAGGCCAATCGGTTCGGTAGGTCTAACGGGCTGTATTTGTATTGCCACGCTGGACGTAACTTTTAAGACTCATTATTCTTACGTCCAGACGTAACTGCAACGGCTCGTACCGTTACGTCTAGACATAACGCTAGACACACCCTTAATAATAAAACACCACTGCAGGAACCGGTAGCTTTCTCTCTTAAAATGTTACAGATCAGTGCATCTAGGTATGGTCGAAAACAAAGAAAGATCAAATAGGAACATGACATATTTTGTGGTGTGTTAGTGCCTGTGCATTAAAATTTCTTTGATAGGAAACTTTCATTTGGTGACAGGAAACTTTCGTTTGGTGGTGTGTGTATGTATTGTAGTGTAGTGTAGTGTATAAACTCTGCATGCAGGGCAGCGAGCTTTGGGAAGAAAAATGGTAGGTGTAACCTTAAGGGACAAAAAGAAAGCAGAATGGGTGGGAGAAATAACGGGTGTTAGGGACATCTTTGTCGAAATCAAGAAGAAGAAATGGGCATGGGCAGGGCATGTAGCATGAAGGCAAGATAACAGCTGGTCATTAAGGGTAACAGACTGGATTCCTAGAGAAGGCAAGCATGTGATGGGGAGGCAGAAAGTTAGGTGGCCAGATGAGACTAAGAAGTTTGCGGGGATAATTTGGTTGCAGCAAGCATAGCATCGGGGTAATTGGTAAAACATGGTAGAGACCTTTTCCCTGCAGGAGGCATATTCGGGCTAATGATGGTGATGCATAAGGGGTGCTTGTTTTCATTCGGCTACATTGCTTCACATGTAATGTGAGCAGCTGTAGGTACCTCGCGTCAATTGCTCGAAATCTATATTGTTTACGTGCGAAACTAGTGACAAACATTTCGAGACAAGATTTTATGTTTCACATTTTTCATCTATAAGCCAGGTCATGCTGTACATATTGCAAGTTTTATTCTGTGTTGGTGACTACGTCACAAGCTTGTTTGAACTGTGAAATTTAAAAGTTAATTGAAAAGTTAGCTGCAGAATTCAGAAATTACTCTTTTGAGGCAGTGCCATCTGGGCATGCATGATGTGCTGTTTAAGTGGACACAGTCTACAGCATGCGTATCTCTAAGCATGAAACTGGTAGCAGTTAGCATGATGGCTTCGAGCTGTCGTGTACGCTGATAGCTGCCATGAAGGAGTTTGCATAGCTTTCCGACTTTTGCTTTATTTCCCATTATGTGACCTGCTACTTGCCTGTTCAACGCAGGACTGCAGTTCCGGAACGTCAATGTTGACATCGATGTTGGCGGTCGCAGTGACAGGCCTGAATGGGGTCAGGCGCAGTACCACACCATATTCCAGCCAGGAGAAGCATTTGAGATCATTGTTGAGTGGATGGTTGCAACTGGTTACATAATTGCTGATCTGGTGAGTCATAACTCTTCTTTTCTTGACTGGTATTAGTACCAGCACAGTAGATGTACACGGAAAAAAAGACGCATATGCCATAAACGCTGGTAATTATACGAGTGTGTACGAGTTAAGCACCTAGCTACCTTTTATTCCGTTTAAGTACACTACAGTACACTACAGTACACTACACACATTATCCTTGTTGCAGAAGCCTTCGTAGAGTGCCATATCGTACCAAGAAAAGATAAAATGCCGATAATTACAGTTTCAGCAGTGGGAAACTAGCCGAGTACTACAGTTGTTTTGAATTGGATTTTAAGCGGAGGTGGTTAACTGCACCAGTTTTTTTTTTTTTTTTTTTTTTCACTTTTGACCTTCCCCTTGGCGCCACTAACAAGATGGTCATGCCGCATTTGCAAAAACATAGTATAATTGCATTGCTCAGTCTTGTTGCAGTTTATTTATTCTTTCTGTTCTGCATTTGTTGACTGGGCATCACAGTGCAGTCTTTAAGAGACTCTTGTCCATGTCTTTTGCTTGTGTACCTCGCATTGTTGACGCTAATAGACAAGATCGAATATTAACCCTGAATTTCACTGGGGAGCTCTCTGTTTAATTTTAATTTGAACTACATGTATTTGCTGTGGTAGGCCACCTTCAGTGTACTTTTCTTGCCACCTTGATTGTTGCTATCTACATACACGGCAGTTAACTGAAAATAGCATGCTTCTTTACTGGTGATCCATTGACTTGCCATTAAACATTTTCTTTATGACTCGCAGTGAAAATCACTGCACAGCTGCAACTAAGGAAAGCGGCCAAAGCTGGTGCAAGAAGTTTAAATATTTATTACACTGACCCCTAATTCTCCAGCCCTGAGGGCAATGCTTCAGCTGGCTATCCACACATGCCCTGGTGCATTACAGCACGCGCAACCTTGCTTCCAGAACTTCTGGTGCCATGCCCTAAGAGTTGGCTGTTTCACCTGTCCACCCCTTTCCCTGCCCATCCCACTTATATCTTTCGTAACCATGGTTCCCAGAGCCACACACTATTTGATGATGGAATCAAACAATACCATTCTGGTGGACCTACTTAAACACTCTCGTAGTCTTTGATCCTCATTACCTTTACCATACGCTAGTAATCACCAGCCCTCTCCACCACTGGGTCCTTCCTGGTCATGATGTAGACAACATGGACAGATTTTCATTTATGGATCTCTTGCTCAAGTGCCCACCTCATGCTAATGGCTTGGTGCCCCCGTTCTGTGGCACATTCAGTGACTTTTGCAATTTGGCTTTCACACATCTAGGTGCTGGGTTGGGCACGCAAGGCCAACAGCCAGGGTCTTCAGTTGGTGCCCATTCCGAGCGACCCATTTGTATTGCCGGAGTCACCCAAATCCGACCCCTTGCGGGGCGCCATCTTTATGCCGCTGCACATTGGCGTGCTTGACAACCCTGCCTCTCAGCTGCTACGAGGTGAGCGTCTGGCAAAGCAGTCACCGCTGTGCCCTGTATTTGGGAACCACACAACTTAGAAGTTAGGAGGATAAGTAGATGCCTTCTGCCAGACTGGTGAAACGCGAGGGAGTTGATCAAACCAGGGTCTGGTCAAATGACACTCAGCGACAGGAATCGCTTCTGTACAGTGCACAAGATGCTCTATTGTGGCTAGCTTTAGCTTAACCGCTGTGAGTGTTGCTGTTCTACCAATCTCTACCAGCCTTCCGAATGTGGTACACAACCTTCCCAGGTGGGGCCCTGGAGCAGTTTCAAGAGTACGTGGCACATCGGTTTGGCTTCATCACACTGAGGGACCTGCAGTCCACAGTGGAGCACCGCACTTACGTGCACACGACGGGTGGCATGTTCCTCATGATACCTCGGAGCAGTCACAGCCGCAAACCTAGTCCACAAGAGGAAACTGACAAGACGCTAGACTACGTGAGTCTTAGCTGCTCGCTTGTAAGAATTTCATGCTTTTGCGACAGTATGCATCATTTTGGTACCTTCGAGCCTGACATTCCCTACTAGCGAAGTAGGCCCAAAACCTTCCACGAAACGGGGGACTTCTTAGGGCTTATGCATGTACAGTGAAACCTCTTCAATTGATATGTCACAGGGTCTGAATTAATCAAACGTTGAATTATTGAGGGCGTCAAGAAAGCAACGAGCAGATTTCTTCTACAGTCAATTTCTGCTATGTCAGGTAGAATTGCTTTTTATCCTTGACAGCTTCCACGATGTTCGTGACAATGTGCACTCATCGCGCTTAGTCAGAACTACTGAGCGCTACGAATTGATAATGACACCATTTGGGCAGTCTGTTTGCTGGTGCCTTTATTACCCTCTGTGCTGCTCATAATGCACCCTTGTAAGACAAGCACAAAGCAACACCATACTCACACCTGCTATGTTCCACCATATGTGGGGCTCTGCAGATAATGCCCTTACATAGGGCAAATTCTTTGGCACTGCTATGTCACCCCACCACTGCTTCCCTTGGTAAACCCAGCTTTTCTAGCCACCTAGTGCGACGTGGCCTATTCGGATGTCACAGATACGAGATTAGCAATTTCCTGCCGCATTCATTGAATTAGCACTGCAAACTCAGAAAATGAGGCCCTAGACAACCTCCTAAAAGCACAGCAAGGCTTTGTCTTTCTCCGTTTGATAGTGCCACCTTCAATGACTCACTGCACGCATAGGGCATCACGCTTCCTGAACGTAGCGATGTCAGGGGGTGGCATCAGAGTTGTTCTGTAGGGTGCGTTTTAGTTAAACTGGCTTAGTCTGGATGGATTAGCTTGATTACAGTTAAACTGGCTTAGCATGATGGCTTAGCTTGATGACTTAGCATGCTAACACTGTATTGTAACTTAATGTGCATTTGTTACTGTAGGGTATGTTACAGTTAAACTGGCTTAGCATGGATGGCTTAGCTTGATTACAGTTAAACTGGCTTAGCATGATGGCTTAGCTTGATGACTTAGCATGCTAACACTGTATTGTAACTTACTGTGCATTTGTTAAACGATTAAGTCCTGAGGATGGCATGAGCAGGGGTGAGACGGCTGAAATCGATTTGGGAGCAGTTTTGGGAGCAGCAAAACTTCAATTTAGGAGCAGGAGAACCTTGTTTGGGAGCAGTTAGCGGCATTTATTATGTCGTTTTTGGAGCTTGAAAAAACAAATTTGTAGTAACTTGGAGGAACAAGCACATATTTTAATCGGCTTAGAATACACATAACATTCAAAGAGCCTTTGGAGAAAGCTTTTTTTAACAGATTATTGCCAGGTATGAACTACACTACCTTTTTACAAACCACGCAATTTATATAACCCTGGTAACAACATATGAAATAGATAAAAAAAAGTTTTTCCAAGTAGGTTCACTTTACATTTGAAAATAAGAAAAGAAAAAACGTCACACTTCTCAAATAATAAAAAAAAGTCACAGTTTTACCGCAAGGGCGAAGCAATGAATGCGATAGCAACAAATTGTAGTGTTACACGAAGTAAGGCTGGCAGCTAACTGTTTTGTATCCGATCTCGCGTAACTACAAAACGATGGTGTAAGAAAATACGGCCGCTCCAGGGAGCCATGTTCTCCGCATAGTCACTTCGCTTTGAGAGCGCAGCACGTAGAAGCGTATACGAGCCGCCCGCCCCGCTGTGATGGCTTTCGAGATAGCGCGCGCGCGCGCCAGTGATTGCGACCGCGCAAAGTTCAAAGTTGCTCCTCGCGCGACACTCCCCCCCCCCCCCCCCCTCGCGTCTTCGTGTCTTTTAAGGCTTGTTAAAAACGGGCGGGGTGATGTTATCGCATGCAGCCTCCGAGCGACGGCAATGGGCCGGCTCGTTTGCTTCGGCCGCGTACGTCGCCTCTGCTCGCGTGCTTTTACCCGCTGTAGAACATACAATTCGCGGGGGGATCTTATCAATTTGGACTTCATACCGGAAGGACATGACGGCGACGGCAAAAACCCGTCGAGACTGTCCATATAATTGCTATCGCAATAAAAACTGATTGCATAGCAGTACGTCTTTGAACGGTCAATGAATGATTCCGACTAGCACGCGATTGCGGCGACGCCTTCGCGCGTAACATCGGGAAAGAACAAAAGCGGTATGGCCACCGACAAACGCGCCAGTATTGCCAGTATGACCACCCCCATAGGCGTGCGCACGAAGGGGGGGGGGGGGGGGGGGGGGCAAAGTCGATACCGCCCATACTTTGATTTAATCGGAAGGAGGGGCGCTGCGATTAATATTTGCCCTCCCTTAAGGGCGAACCCTCAGGAAGCTTTCGAATAGCGTACGCAAAGCTTTGCGTTGGCTTTTCGCACAACTGCGCATACGTCGTACGCTAACCGCTTGCGGGCTCCCGTTAAGTGACGGAAATAGCGGGCCGCAAACGCTAACTCAGCGTACGCTATTCGAAAACTGCCTAAAATAAAGCGCCTTCAGCTATCTGCTCGGCTGCGCGGGTGGCGTAGCGTCAAGTGTACCGCACGCTTTTAATAGGTGAAAAGCGCACTGCGCCACTGTTCGCTGCCACCTCGTGAGGGACCGCCTTCAAAAATTCGTCGCGAGCGCCGAGAAACCTTACCCCTCGGACACTACGTCGTTACCGCTCGGACACTACACATATTTACAACCGCTCAGAGGCGATTATCACAGCACTATGGAAGCCTCTATTACAAAGGCGCGTAGAAGGACACGCTTGGGCGCGTTAACGTGTTCTGCGAACATATCCCTGGCACTGCTTCTAAAGTTACGTTTTCCCACGCTGAAAGTGACGCGGGCTTGAAAATTCTTGATTGTGGGGCCGTTTCGGCGCAGTTCGGCGCAATTTTTGCAATTTTTATGCTTTTGGAGCAGCTTGGCGCAGGAAAACGGAATCGTATCAAAAATGCGCAATATGCGCAGCTGTCTCACCCCTGCATGAGTGGGTCGTATGGCTAGTATACGTTTCTAGTGTAACCAAACTGCAATGATAACAAAAGGTGCCGGCTATTTTCACTGTTTCTTCATTTGTTCCCTTGTGGTTACAAAACCAGATGACCTTTTTCAGATCTGCTGTGAAGCTGATGTGATGGAACACTGTTTAAAACACTGTGAAGAACCTGCGGCACCTTATACAAATAGAAAGGTGAGTCGCAGATAGGTGATACTGCGAGACTGTTTCAAATGCCTGAACTGAGATCGTGTTGTGCATATGCACATGAGCATCTACAAGAAAGAGCATTAATGATCTGACATAGTTATACCATGCAGATAAGCTGGCACTACAAAGTGGCATTTTGTCTGTGGAGCGCATGGCAACCAGCCTGTACAAAAGAGCAGTAAACAAACTTTTGGGGGCACCAATCAATTCATTTGCTGCAGGAGTATCTTAAACATGCTTCTTGCATCATCAGAATTCTTAAACACGGGCAGCGTATGATTGCAAGGAAATTGTTTTCATATAAAAAAAATCTGTGACTGCAAAGGTCAGAGCAGAGCTTGCTTGAGAATGTTTTATTTGCAACCTTAGGTAATAATTATTGGAGGTACCTAGTCACTTAATTTTTTAATTAGCATCACCAGCCAGAAAAGAAAACTCACGGGGTCCCTTATGCATTCACCTAAGACGATTCTTTTTCTTCTCAGTCGATGTATTGATCCCCCCCACCTTCCTACGAAAGCTTTCTGGGACTAACGTGGTGTTGCACTGCCTCTGGGATTGGAGGCATTGCAAGCTTTCTGCACCTCACCTGGTTTTGCACTGCTTCCGCAATTGGCCCACATTTGACCAAGCGACGATGCCGCGTGATGAAGTCGTCACGTCCTGATGACATCACAAATTTTGGCGATCTGTGACTTCACGATGACGTCATCATGTGACGATTTATTGCATCACTTGTGTTGACGCCGATTCTGCTGGACGCCAACAGTCAATTTTCACATTTGATGAGGCATCTAAGGCTTTCGCCTTAATATAGCTTTGTAATGTCTAATTGAACATAGATGTTCTTTCTTTTAATTCACATAGAGTAATAAGGACAACAAAGGTTAAGCGAGAAGCATGACCCAACTTTTTAATATTTTAATTGGCATTGCTGTATGTGCGAACTGTGCAACTTGCAAACTGTGAAATCACTGGAGCTGACCAAAATTTGTACTGTAGCAGACAGTTGCACTTCACCTACACAAAACAAACATCAGTTCCTTGCCTCACACAGGCTGTTGTCATCGTACTACTCCCTGTATTTAGCCAAATGAAGTACTATTGCATTTATGCAAATGCAGTAAATATCATTTACCGATGCAGGTGGGCTTCCTGTGGTCATACAACTACATGATCACCAAACGTTGGAAGAACACAGCCACCATTGACGAGCAGTTTATGCGGGGCGTGATGCAGGACTTCCGCGCCCTCTGCAGCAACCAGGAGGGCCGACTTGTCGAAGCCTTCGAAGCATGGCTGTGCACGTGGTGCGCCGGTGCCATGCAGGGAAATCATGCAGCAGAGCTTTTTCCACAGATCGAGCAGTGAAGAAAGAGGCTGTAGGCCAAGTCATGCTTGACTTGCTGCCTTGTGTACATAATTAATGTATACAGTGTATAGATATGCTAGTGTTTTCAGCTGACTTAATAAGTTTGTAATAAAGACAATGTTAAATGCAGGCTCGCTGCGTTGTCCTCAATTTAAGTTGAACCCTTTTCATAAGCCTCCAGGTTTCTGCCCCGTCGGTGTGACCTTATGGGACAAGAAGAGAGCCGAGTGGTTCAGGCAACAAACAGGTGTTAAGGGCATCTTAGTCGAAAACAAGAAGAAGAAATGGGCATGGGCATGGCACGTAGCTAGAAGGCAAGATAACCACTGGTCATTAAGAGTTACATATACTGGATTCTAAGAGAAGGCAAGCACATGAGGGGAAGGCATTGCCATGCACTACCACCGAGTGAATGGTATGGAATCCCACTAACCTTGCCTGCGACTCATTAAAACAGGCAAGAAATGTCTTCACTGCAACCATAGCTATCACTTCCATGCGTGTGTGGGCAAACGTCTGCATCTTGAACACAGTTACAGCTATCAATTTTTGGCTCCAGCTAGTAAGTTTCGATGTCCTCTAGACCTAACATATTCTCCATAGTGGATTCCTTTGCATGCTTTTGTGAAGCTAGCCAACCTGCTTGAAACATTAGTGTCAAGGTTAATGATGCGCACTTCTCAAGCATGATAATCATTGCAGTGCACGAAGTCGGCAGCCAAGTTCATTCCAGGGAATGTCATTACCTTATAATACCCCAAATGGAAGGGGTATTACATATAAGATGGGCACATCCCTTATACAGATAAATTGGTGAAAGATACACAAGTGATGCAGCTATAATAAAGTTGTATTACATGCATAATTAGTGCAATGCTAACAGGCTTGCATGATATATATGTGTGTGTACTGTACACTCTCACTGATTATACTTGTAATACAGCAATTAACAACTTGCACTGCCACTGCAGCAAGACTACTACACTGGGAGTGATGTCTGCATGAATGTGGCTCAGTGATTCCAGCAACAGCATGTGTTCTATTTCTAGCTCCAGTCCGCCACGGTGATATAGCAGTTATGGTGCTCGACTGCTTACCCGAAGGTCGCGGGTTCGATACCTGCCGCGGCGGTCGCATTTTGATGGAGGCGAAATGCTAGAGGCCCGTGTACTGCGCGATGTCGGTGCACGTTAAAGAACACTAGGTCAAAATTTCCGGAGCCCTCCACAACAGTGTGCCTCATAATAATATCGTGGTTTTGGCACGTAGAACCCGATATTATTATTACTATTAGCCCCGTATGCCTGCAGCAACCCTATGCATTAAAGGAACGACAGACCAACACTGAAGGCTGATTTCAATAATGCAGACCTTGAAAGTCAAAAGTGGTCAATATTCAGGCAGAACACAATGCAGATGTATTTCTGTGTGGAAGCTGAGGGCTTGGCATCAGTTCTGTTAGTTGACTGCTTTGCAAATGCAGTTTTTTTACTGTGCAAACAATAGTCTTCATGCTTCAGTTAGTACCTCCTGCTACCTGCCCGTTGTAATTGCAGCTTGTCATACATGGTATGTTGAGGGTATTACGACAGCGCTGACAAGCTGGAAGCAACCAGATTTTCACCTGGACCAGAGAATCACGTTACAAGCACCTTTCTTCAATGTCCGTGATGCAATGAATTCAGTCACCTCATCACTGGTGTGGCAAAATGATATTTATTTTACAAAATGTGTGACAAAAAAAAAAAGATGTTAAGCTAAAATTCTCACTATTTATATTTATCTGTGCAGTAAAAAAAAATGTGCACTCGCAGCTCTACGAGCGAATACGCACATGTGTATAGCAGTATTTACAAAAGCACGCCTCTCGCATAATCTTTTTGCAAAGGCAAACTTGCATAACACTTTAAGCACATCTCTTGGTATACCTTTTCTCTTTTGCACAAGGTAGCGTGCAGCTGACTATGATTTGCCTTGAGTTTTGTGGTAAAATTTCATGGCTTTTTTTGAGGGAACCACACTGTCTGACAACCCTGGTCTTTTTTTCTTGTGCTTCTGAGAAGTCCCTTCATTTCCAACCTTGCAGGGTGCAGCGGCTGATGTAGCCACAACTTCTGGCTCGGCAGGTTCTGGGTCTTGCGTGGAGCCCGATAGGCCCACGACATCGCTATCGTGGACATACTTGCAGTTGTGGCCGAAGCGACATCGTCCCTTTCTGGAACAAAACATCGCTGGTTACATTTCGCAGCGAGATTATGAAAAGCTTAGTTGCAAATTGCATAGGTACAAGACAGCCTCAGTCCAAAATGTCGAGCTTGTTTGAAATGGGAGCAGATGCATTACGAAAAGCTCGCAAAAGTCAACATTGTCGTTACGAATAATTTAATTCCACCATTACTGTTTGTTGGACGTAACACAACTTGGAACAGGCAACTCGTGAACTCCATTAGGATTAGGCACCATCTGTAGCACACAAAAGATTTTTGAGGCGACATGCTGCTAAATGTAAGATGCATGTGCTGTCTGTGTACTAATAAGATTATATAATGACCAGCTTTGCTATGATTACTGCAGCACCAATTTATTACAACCTGGTCAAAGCTCATAGCAATTGGACAAAGCAAACATACAGTGCTAGCTCTCGGCCACATCTAGTCTGGCATTTCGGCCAAGGTAACAATGTCACTAAAGATGGGAGCTACTTCCTCACTTCTGAACAAGTGTAACTGCATCATACAGGAGACTTGTGACAATTTAAAGGAACGTTAAATTTAACACTTGGACTGCTCTTCATTCAAGACTGTGCTTCTGATCGACTGACAGAAAAGTATTTACTAGAGGAGAAAACGAAAGCAGAACTTCTCTTTCTTTGATTCTGAGCCAAGATACCTGTGATGGTACACAGGTGTGGCTGCAGCTCAGCGCCACCGGCGGCTGCAACGAGATTCGCGCAGACGCAGTGAGCACTGTGCCCGGTGCTCTTTTGTCACGTCAACGGTTTGCTTCGCGACGATTCGCAGCGCGGAAGCAGACGACGAAAGAGCACAACTCACAGCGCACACTGCACCTGCGCGAAACTCATTGCAGCTGCTGGCCGGCGGTGGCGCTGAGCCGCCGCCACACACTCCGATGTTCCCTTTAACAGTGGACCCCTGTGTACATCAACATGGCCTCATCCATTTCAAATTGTGTTCTTACGTAGGTGTTCGGGCACACTTGAAAAGGTTATCAAAATGTGCTCTTAGTACCTGGCTTTGTTAGCAAGCATTCAGGTTTGAGTAGACTTCAGGATGCATAATGTCACAGCTAGCAAACTGGAGTGAGAACTTCCAGGGCAGCATTAGTACCAGTCTTTATTTTTTTTTAGAGTTTGTTGAATTAATAGCTTTCATCTTCAGTGTTTATATTCGGCTACAAATTGAAAGTTTAGAAGCTGCACACTCACATCCTGCAAAAGCTCTTCATAAATTGCCCACACAAAATTTAGGTCACCATAGGTCAATATTGATCTATGAAATTCCAAGACACACCTCTTGGCCATTTCAAGCAACTGATTATGTTGATTCTTCGATTCTACTCAGGTAGAAGCACATTATCATGTAATGCCATGCAGCATTTGGGTAAGATCATTAAGGGCTTTTGAAAAAGTACAATTTTACGATGTCCATAGATTTCAACCGCTGTCTCAACGTGGGCAAACGTTTGACGCACCACATATGAACAAACCTGTAGTTCCAGCAAATCTGCTTCCCATTGACAGTGGTCTGCTGGCTCACGGGTGTCGTCATTTTGACGTGCCTTTCCAGGATCGACGACTGCGCGTCCTCCTCTTCACGGAAAGGATTGCTGAAGACCGAAGATGAACCCAGTTTGGTAGACTGGAACGATGGCACGGGTAGCTTCGGCCGGTCGTTTTTCTCGGGCTGCTTCTTACTCTGGTCCTCATCACTATTCTCGTCAGAACTGCAAAACGCGGCCAAAAAAACGCGAGACATCAATTGTACTACATTGAGGTTGTGCGCGCTCGCTGTATGGTGCAAACACGAACATAACTTAAGCAACTCGTCCTGCGCGCAGTGCGACGGCAAAGGACGCAGGGATTAACGGTGAGCACGATACCTTTCGCTACTTTCAGCGTTTCCTTCAGACTCGGAGGCCGAAGAACCGTAGTCGGCCACGAGTGAAGACATCATCGCTAAGGTATCGGATGCTGCAGGTCGAAGTTCCTGTATATCCTGTGACGAATCTTTTCAGCGCATCGAACGAGCGAAGCCGTTAGAGGACCGCGTAGACTGCCTAGCCAAACTTAGAACACTTTTTGCAGTATATTTTCATGAGTCTCGCCAGAGATTCGCAAGCTACTTCCTCGGCGCGCCTCGATCCTCAATCCCTAGGTCCTTAGCTGGTCCCCGGTTGTAAATATCTAGGGAATAAGTCGGGGAAAAATTGAGGCAATTGAGGCAAGTTTGTTAGTTTCGTTTTTAGGTTTTCCGCAGCTGCGTAGTGGTGGTAAGCGAAAGCACCGTATTTTAAAGCCACTAAAAAAACAAAGTGGTTTGTATTTTAGGTTAGTATACTAAAGCCACGAAATGTCAGGAAGGTGTCTAGTTACTTTTTATTTTTCTTGACGTTTCTGTGTCCGTCGCGTTGCCGTTATCGTCATCAACATCATTGCGTTTCTGCACAAACTATTTGCAGCGGATCCTCGTTCTACGCACGATTGTTCTACATTCTACCACTTCTATGGTGGTGGTTAGTTATCGTAGTCAGTACCGCATTATCCCTAGCAGTCGTTGTGTTCGGCAACTTTCGATTAACGACTGTTTCGCTGGCCCGTCCGCATTGTCTTTCGTGCGCGCGCTAGCCGCGCTCTTATTTTCGTTTCGCATCTGGCGCGATTCTTGACTTTCTCAAGCGGAACAGAGCGAAAGATCACATGGAAAGCAAACCAGGATACAAGGGACGCTGTGCGGCCAGTTGGTGTGAGAGCAGGGGCACGAAAAGCAGTGCCAAGTTCTTCCGTTTCCCGCCGGATGACAGCAGGTAGTGCATATAGTTCAGGTAAGCGGAAAGTAACTTCTGATTGAGAATTGTTCGTAACTCTTACAATACTTAACCAATTTTAGTGAAAGAAAGTGCATTTTGTTCCTTACAATCTGAGCATTTATGACATTTCTCATTTAGGTCATTCGAGACATCAGAGACATGACCTCAACAAAAGTTGTGGGTTCATACGTTATTCAGGTGAAAGCCTTAGATGTCTCGTCAAACACGAAAATTAACCGGCGTCCCACGCCGTCAGTGAATTGGAGCGTATTGGTGAATTGGAGGATCGAATCCAGCAAGCTTTTGCAAACGCACCGCATGAATATCTGCGGAATTGTGTCGCAAACACCTCCAGTTGTTTACAAAAAAAATAGTGAACCATGCTGTGCTTACGCAGGATCTTGGCAATGCATAACAATTTCCCGACTGTAAGGGACGAAATGCTGTGTGTTTCATTAAAAGTGGTAAAGTGTTACAAGAGTTATAAACAATTCTTAATAGGAAGTTACCTTCCGCCCACCGTGTGTGTGTGTGTATATATACATATATAGATATATATGAATAAAAGGTCACAGTAGAAAGCAAGAACATTGTTATGCTTTGACAGGAGACGGCCCTTAAGCATGGCCAGTCGAAACAACGGAATAAATGTTTTTCCCTGGGACTTTTTTTCCCCTGGGAGATTGCAGTACCAAAAAAAAAAAAAGGTAAAGGTTTTGTTGATCTGGTGTTATGTTGGGCAAAGCACATATACCACCTGTGCAAGCAGATATGGGGCATAGCATCTTTATTAAATTACTACTGGATTGACTGTGAAGACTTTGTATATCGTGGATGGTTTTTCCCCTCACCTTGAACGCCCTTTTGTATATGCCTACAAGCATAGCGATGATTAATATTTTGACAGAAACCAATCTGGTGGGGAAGGAACATGGTGAAATGAAACGAACACTTATTGCCAAGATTCACAAGTATAGTAAAATGACAAAAACTTGGCATTAAGGGGCCCACACACATCCCGTTATCACAATCGTGGCAAGCGCAGTGGCTCTCGTTTATAAGTGGGTGAGATGGTACAGTGTGTCTGCATAGATCTTGGGCAAATTTCTGCATGTCCTGTTTATAGCATGCTGCGTCGTCTAAAAATGCACTGATTCTAGCATTTAATCACGCAGGTATAGTAACTTCTATGTGGTAGTAATACATAACGAGTCCCACCTATGCATTAGCCTGGGCTCCCATGCTGTTGCGCAGCAGAATCTTTTCTTTCATTTCAGAAAGAGGAGGGGGATTGCTTAAAAAAAGAAAGAAAGATGTATGTATTCACCGGTTAAGAAAGGCAGGGTGGGAATTGAGGGGAGGGGCAAGCCGAAATTTTCCCAAAAGGTGCGAAGCCTCAAGCCTACGTCACAGCACAATGTTTCCAATTTCATTCTGAAATAAAGTGATAACACAGCTTTTCATCAGTGGAAAGTTGAGCGTATTCTGCTTGTGCACACTGGTTTTTGAAACCTCTCACCCTCCCCTTGCCCCTCTTGCATTCAGGCTTTGGTGCCAGGACAAAAATTTTTATACTTTTAGTTTAAAAGACGCACTTGGGGCTTATCTTGTAATATGTCCAACAAGTCACTAGCTTCCCTGTATATTTGGACTGCCCGTGTTGAGTGCAGAAAGTCTGTGTTATTTTGCTGCTTGCGTCAGCGCGTAGACATTTGTTATGCAGTTTACATAGACAGTGACATCTTATTTTTCTCCTTGCACCCACAGGTGCAACAAGTGGCGAGAATTTGCACTCAGAGGAGACCTGGATCATCTGACATCAAAGCAAATGCACTTGGGGTATCGTCTCTGCTCTGAGCACTTTGTCGAAAGTGATTTTAGTGACCCAGACAGAACAAAGTTACTTTCGTCTGCAGTGCCATCCCTTATTTATCCTAGGACTCTGCAGAGGGATCCACAAGGGAATTCTGAAGGTGAGGTCTGTACTAGCTGTGCCTGTGTCTTAACAATATGAACTGTGAATGCCACTATAATTCACTTGTGTATACATAAAGGGTGTCCTAAATATCACGTAGCACGATTTAAACAAAGAGGGACGTCGTTACGCGAAGCACACCTAGTGCATATTGTTCCCAGTATACTCTAGTAGCCACTAATTTTTTTGTTAATGAGGTTTACCTAATTAGTACCAATTATGTTTCTTTCTCAACAAGTACTCACCTAATCATTAAAATGTCGCTGAGGCATACATAGGCATGCTCACATGACATCTCACTGCGCTATTTTCAGCAGCGTGCTAATTACGTGCTCATTTTTCTTGGCTGATAAAAAAAGCATGCGAAATATGAAAAATAACACGTGACTACGCTCCCACCTGCGAAAGGTCTTGACCTTCTATGTCACAGTGATCCTGCCTGAGGGCGCTGCTTCCCGACACGTGCTGCAGTCTAGTCGCATATCATTTTTCAGATTTCGCAGGCTTCCTTTATTATTAGCCAAAAACTTATAGCAGCTTCACTACTGTAAAACCTGAGGAAGTGCGTAGCGCGGGCACCCAGCGATTCCCTTTCGTAGAGTTCCCGCTGCTCAGTTTTCCAATGCATTGATGACACCAATGTTTGAGGTAAGCATGTAGGGTTACCCCGGCACAAGTAGAATCTTGTTAGGGAGATTCGCAAACTCGGTGTGCAACATGTTTGCTACTTTTTCCTGCGCTTTATCGACTTCCTGCTTGTACCGGCAGTTGAAACACGCGTCGCCTGCAGCGAGTTTCGTCGGGTTGCTTCTTCCATCAGACGTAGCAACGCAGCGCTGGCGAAGCGTAGGGGGAAGGGCATTCACTCTCTCGGCGAGGCGGTGGCGTCCTCTCTTTCGAGTCTCTGGAGTCAGCCGCAGGTTTCCGAAATGTTTTTAACGATTTTTAGTTAATTATTGCAATTAGAGCACTGCACGGGCCCGGCCCGCGGGCCGGGCCGGGTAAGGGGTTGTTGGATCGGGCCCGGGCCGGGCTCGGGCCCATGATCTTCGGGCTCGGGCCTGAGCCAGGCCCGTATTAGGCCCGGGTCACATACGTATATGTATAATTGCGTGTGTACGTTGTGTGGCTTTGTTTTTGTTGTTTTGTGGGGTTTAACTTCCGGAAGGGACCCAGGCTATATGAGACGCCATCGTTGAGGGCTCCGGGTAATTTAAACAACCTGGAGTGCATTGGCGTGCACAGGAATCGCACAGTACAAGACGTCTACAATTTTGCTCCATCAGTATGCTACACTAGATTTCAAGAAACGCCTAATATAAGTGTCCGCCATTATAGTGAGTGAAAGACTTTCTTGGGTACCGTGTAAGGAAAGCAACGGTAACCTGCCTAGATTAGTGTATATAAGATGTGCGCATTCGTATCTAGGGAAACATTTCGAGTACGCAGGTACGCTCGCATGCCCGTAGACTGGCCAACACGACTTGTGACTTAGCAACGTTGCTTGTTGGGCGAGTTGGAACGAGTCAGTCATAACGTAGTTCAGCGCAAAAAACAGGCAACAGACGAGTATCCTTGTCCTCTTACTCGTCTGTTGCCTGTTTTTTGCGCTGAACTACGTTATGACGGCTTGTGAGTCATTAATATCTCAGGAGCTGTTTTTTGTGCATTTTGAGTGCAAGATGCGGAGCGACTCTTATCACAGGGCGAACGTCGTTGTTGATTTTGCCATTACTAGTGGTGAGGCGCCAGACCATAGAGACACTCGTTTCCTCGAGTGTGGCTCACAACTGGAGTGATCAGGCTAGAGAAGTGATCCGGGAGTCTGGGAGTAACCAACACGCAGACTGATTAGTTTTATTTAAAGCACCCTTTATTCAGCACACCGTTACTGTACACACGTCTGACACGAGGACGGTGGCTCGCTCGTTAACGGGTGTGCCTTGCTTTGACAGATCTATGGCACTGCGGTGGCGGCGACTCGGGGAAGAAGGGTGGGGCAAAGAACCTTGTTGTTTTGAGCACGAAAACGTAGTGTAGATTGGGTGCAGTTGCCTGCCGAGGAGTCAACACGACAGCTTTATTTCATGTAACGCTGCCCAGCCTGGTGTAATCCTCCCAGAAGCAGCTAGAGCACGTTTTTTTTTTTTTTTTTTTCATTGCATTGTGCAATAGATGAAGTTTGCAGGAGACTTTTTCCTATTTTTCCTCAACAGCCCTAGCTCGTATGCAGTTGATGTAGACTCAACCTAAAAATGTCTGCTATGCTTTTTTTCTCCACTTTATGCAGGTATTATATCTTGTAGTTGTTCTTTGAAATGCAAAAATGAGATGGCGTGGTTAGCACTGCGTGCGTACATGAAAGAGCCAGCTATGACTCTAATTATATTTTATATTGCCCTGCAATCATTTCGCAAGAGTGTTACGCGCGGAATTCTCCGAAAGTATACACAGTACCAGTGAAAGTCGTGACACTGAAAGAAGTTCCTAAAACAATCTCTAGAAAATATATTTTGTGCGGCAGGTATCTTCACAATAACCGAAGGTTGGACAGTGCCTCCTTTATGCTCAAGGCATAACTAGCTGAAACGGGCCGGGCCGGGCCCAAACCTTTCGGGCCCGGGCCAGGTATGGGCCACATTTAAGAACACCGGGCCGGGCTCGGGCGGGCCGGAGCATGGCATTTTCGGGCCAGGCCGGGCCCGGGCCGGAAAAATCGGCCCGTGCAGTGCTCTAATTGCAATTACTTCTTGATTCTGTTGATTATATTATCTCAGACCTTTTTCATCCATTTTAACCCAGTTTTGAACATTGCTAGCCTTGTTATGGCCTGTATTGAGCGCTTTACTGTGAGCGTGATCACGCCACATGAGATGCATGGCTGGACGAGAAGCAGGGCCCCTAAAGTGCGCGGCACTTAAAAAAAGCGAGCACGCAATTAGTACGTTGTTGAAAATAGCGCAGTTCGATGTCGTTTGAACATGCCTACATATGCCTCATTCACATTTTCATGATAATGTGAATATTTGTCGAGTGATAAACATAATTAGGACTAATTAACTAAACCTCATTTACTAAAAAATCTGTAGTGGCTACTACAGTATGCTGGGAACAATATGCACTAGGTGTGCTTTGCATAAAGACGTTCCTCTTTTTCAAATCATGCTGCATGATATTTGGGACACCCTGTGTGTGTGCGTGTGTGTGTGTGTGTGTGTGTGTGTGTGTGTGCGCGCGTGTGTTTTAGCGCTCAAATTAGTCTTTCAAACTTAGCTCAAAGTGCCACATTTCATGCAAAATGTTGTACAATACTACCGAAGCTCTTCCGGGTGAACATTAACACAACAATAAGTACACACATCCATACACATACTATGGTTGTGTGGAAGCCTGTTTTTAAGCACAATAAATGTTTAGATACGCAAACAAACAGAAGATTAGTTTTGTGGAGGTAAAAAAAAAACGAGGGAACAACCGCCATGGTGGCTTCACAGCTATGGTGTTACACTGCTAAGCACCATATAGCATGGGCTAGATTCCCTGAATTGCTGTCCTCATTTCAGTAAAGGTTAAATGCGAGACTTTTATGCGATTAGTATGTAGGTAATTAACCGTTACTGTAACTAAATTTCAGATTATTGTCTTTCAGTGACATAAACGAATGAGCAGTCTGAAGGTCATCCTTGGAGTTATCCAGCAAAGCAAAGGAACTTTCGTGAAACAAGTTCGTGCAAGAGCTACATGAACAAATATCTCATTTTCGAATGTTATCTTAAAGTGATACTGGTGTGGGAAAAGCGCGCCTGTGACGTTGACCTCACCGCTCTCTATTTTGTCGTGTTGCCATTGACAACAGCGATTTGGCCCTGCAAGTTGGTGCCTTGCAGCCGACCCACTTTCAGTCTCTCACTCACTTCTATTTTATTTTGTTCCATAGTAAGCTGTTACGGCTTTAGTGCCAGTATAATGGTAAACAGTGTCTGCTAAGAGATCGGGTTGCATGAAAGAATGATGGGGCAAATTCAGTACACCACTGGCATCAAGACATTGCGCTGCCACTGAAAGAAAGAAGCTGTTGAAGCATATCTGCGAAGCTCTTCACGAGGTCATGACCACGCATGGGTCCAGGAGAGATGTTTAGATGGCAGAAATTAATGTAGGCAATGATAGTGTATGGCACATGACAGACTTATGAAGGCCTCTTTACCAACTGGTATTGAGTCCTTAGAATGCTCACAGGGTATGTGAAATAATTAATATAATAAATAAGGTAATCATAAGCATTTATGCAATCATTATTGTAAATTACTATCTGGAAAGCTGACCCCCTTCCTTAAGAAAACCTGGATCCATTCCCCTTCGTGATGGTGATGCCAGTGCCAGCATGATGAAATACAAGGTGGCAATACAGAAGTATTGATGTAGGTGCCTTTTTTTTGGCTCGAGAAATCCTTCAAATGTGAAATACCTGTTTGCATAGAGCTTGTTTAATGAAAATTGCTCAGCTCAGCCCAATAATCTCACGAAAAGGCCCCGAACTACTCATTTGCTTTAGCCACCTAAGGTCAACGTAATTAACTAACATGAAGTGAATAAGTCAACTAAAGGAAGTTTTTCAGTTATGTACATAACTGTAAAAAATTCATTCTTCATCTTGAAGCTGCCACTCTGTACTTTAAGATTGTGACACTTAGCTCACCGTCATTTTTATTCTTCTAATTTTAAAAAAATTGGTTGCAGTTAAAAACAGCATACCCATCGTAAAATTTTAGTAATGCATATAGTAACTTTTTCGGACCCTCACCCATCCAGAACAGGACGTGCGCATTGAACGTTTTTCACTAGCTGGTATCCTTTGTTGGGGGGGGTGTACACATTAGGCGTATAATTTGATACGTGTTTTTCGACATGTATCATACACTTGTTGGTCATCACAATTTTCTCAAGCTATCACTCCAAGACAAGTGCCTCAGGATAAACTTTCTGGCCTACTGCATTGTATGTAATAATAAGTTGGCTATTTAATTTCTTAGCTGATGCTAGGGAGTGAGTCTTACAAGAGTGCTACGTGTGTACATTTACAGTACTTGTGTGTTGTAACGCGAAAATTTAGGGATACTTTTGTTTCCTGTGTCTGCACTTTGTGTCATATCGGCATAATTTTGACTCGAACACCCACATCAGAGCCAACATTACATTTAGTGGCCATATTTGCAGCAACATGATGCAGTTATCACGAGCTGTCATTATCATGGCAGTCGTTATACTGAAAGAAAAACGATGTCACGTTTCAGTTCGTGAGTACTGTACTTGTGAATGTTGAGTGAGTAGTGCACTTATGAGTGTCGATAAAATAACTTGCAGGGACCTCCACTCAAGAATTGCTACCGGGACTTCAACAGAAGCATAGGCGCCAACGTCGTGCTTGTTCGGCGTTGTGGTGCTCCACTAACAGTAAAAACAGTAATTGCTCGTTCCACCGCTTCCCAAAGGATGACAGGTGAGCAAACGAATGTCACACTGATTTTGATTCTCACCGAGGAATGCACGACATGATAGGGGGGAGCAATATATATATATATATATCAGCCACTTTTTGATAGCATGAACAACACCACAGTACTGTGGCACTCAACGGTGACGATGTACTCTGTGCCTCAGGCCAGTCAGTAGACTGCTGTTTTTCCAGTGGTGCCTGCACTGATTTCCGAAATGTAATCGGGTGTACAAAAGTGTATGAATTAATGTGTGGGGTCTATGACTGTAAACATGATGTTTATCTGTTCTCCTTGCAAGCTAAATTTGTGCATCAAACTGATCATTTGATTGCCAGCAAGTGAATGAATAACTTTAATGGCAATATGTTGTTCAGCTATGTTATGTGGCGCTCGTGGTGCTCATGACACTCGATGCCTGAATGGTGAGAATGTGAGATGCTTTTCTCCACTGTATTGAAGTTTGTAGTATACTGCTGTAACTTTCTCGAGCAGTCTGCATTGAACCCACTGACACGATTTTGAAGCAACTCAAGAGGGGCATTTCTCATTTCCTTGGCATGCAGTGTGAACGCTCTCCGCACACTGGATCTAGAAAAATGTATAGAATATTTTAAAGTTTAATTGTGAAGTTTTCTTTGCACAGTATCTGTCAGCCGGCCCCACCACAATGGACGTTATCGTTGAAGAGTCAACACAGTTCGCTGGGTTTGCGAACTCCACGTCCTGCATGCGGAAGAAATTGCTGAAATGTCTGCCTGAGTCGCTGTGCGGCAATTCTTTAGTCATTGTTTATGTCCAACTTACAGTGGACAGCAGAGCTCCTGTTAGCATATCATGGGTTGCTGTCCCCACATAGCTTCAACCTACATCAGACTGTGTTGACACGTCCCCATGAAATCGCCCCCTCGATATCGAAATCGAAAGTGGTTTTCTAAGGCACAAGCGGTATTAAAAATATATTCAATGTGTTTCGAGACACCACAATACTTGTTTCAGGGTCCTCAACATCAGTGTTTTTAATTAGAGCAACAATACGAAAATTTCTAAAACTCATGTTGCTATTCTTTTAAGTACTCTAAATTTGTGTGATACTCCTTGTAATTCCTTCTTCTCTTTCACGCACTGTTGTGGCAGATGATATTCAGGAGCAGAATAATGTAACAGCTTCGTTGCAACGCTATTCTTTCTTTCAATTTTTGTTCATGAAAAAAGTCACGGCCTGCCTACGTTTGCTGGCCGTGAATGATAAGAAAGGAATGTAATTCAGCTGAAGAGATTCTTGCGTTATATTGGCCCGGTACGCTCTTTGAATGCTTTCATGTTGTACATCACTCACACAAGCAAAACATTACGTCAGTAGCCCTTTACCATCCACAGACGAGCTCCGTACGTTCACACGTCCACTACTGTGGACGAGTTATAATCACCCACAGCAAAATTTGCCACTTTCTCTCACCAAAGATGATGTGAGCAAGTCCACCATGCATGTAGTTCTGTTTTTCTGCACAGAGGGTATTGCAGTACCATAACATAATTTTTCTCTGCAATACTGCAAGCAAAACTGGCTACAGGCAATGCAGGAAAGCCAACCTTTTCCTACATGTAACTAATTTTTTTCAGTATGTTTTCCGAGGAGAAAAAAATGTTTTGAGTGCATTTGTTGTGTTTATTCTGATGACTCCATAAAGCAATGAAAAATAAAGGTAATTATTTAAAATAGCATTGGGAGTGCTAATTTAATTCGAAAGGTAAGGGGTTAAAGGGTTTCTAAATCACCTCCGATAATTCTTTAACATTGTAAGTGAATGCGCACATTGAGTTCAGAATGCTGTCGCAATCAACAGTGCCGAACCCGGCAACGCTACGAGCTGCGGGCGCCCCACAAATCCCAAGAAACAATCTCTTCTCCTCTTCGTGCCTTTCGGTATTCCTCATTCCCTCAACGTTTGCCGTGACGTCAACATGTGGTCTGCTCGACATCTACAACACCTGTTCGTCTGCTCACAGGCATACGTGCTTGCCGCTCTTCTTCCTCGCACGGTGAGGAGAAACACTCGGCCAAGAGGAGAGACGAGCTGGCAAACGAAGCATGGCGAAGAAAAGAGCAAAACGAGCAAGGCCTCTTTTGTATCGTCAAATGCGTCTAACCCCGCTATTACGGCACCGCTCCGAAAAATTTGCACGGCTACATGTTCATTGGAGACTCATGCACGATTGCAACTCCACAACTAAATTTCGCCCCCGGGGTGGTTTAGAGGCCCTTTAACCTAATGCTTATTTGTGTGTGTGTGGATGTGCGTGCAAGCAAAGTTCAAAGTGAGAGAGGGAGTGTCTGTCAGGGTTCAAGCATTCGACTTCCCATGCCCCATTGACCTTCCTTTTTGCATGCTGAGCTTGGTTGCTACATTTGCGTGTCATTGCAGGTGCAAGGCATGGGTTGAATTTATTGAACGGGAGGACTTGAAGGATGTACCATTGGAAAAGTTGAACAAACACTTGCGTCTTTGCCCTTTACATTTTAAAGATGAAGATTTCATGAACCCTGCCAAGACGAGACTTAATTGGAACGCAGTGCCATCTGTAAGGGCAGGTAAGTCTGCTAACCCACTAGATGAACTGCATAATTCGAAAGAAAGTCAGGTGTGCAGACAAGGACACAAGGGTAGGTAACGAAATGAATAGGCTTGTGCGAATAGTAAATTTTAGGCTCGAAGCAAATTCGAAGCGATTAGTGATTTGGTCGAACAATTTTGAATCGTATTCGAATAGTATATATCACATATTATAAAGAAAAATGCGCATATTTGTCATGACCCGGACTGAGGACTGAGAGACACGTACACAAGTCCTCAGTCCAGGTCGCGCTGCCCTCAGCAAACTATGTTTAACTACCAACTCGCCCAACTTGCCGTTTTGATACACAATATATTTTTAAATGGAAACAAGGCATGTGCAAATGTCATTCTTTTTGGTTCAAAAGGAAATGGAAGCAACCTTGAATAGTAGCAGGATTTGACTTTTGGTACAATGCAAGTGATAACCTGTAAAATATGTTACGTTTTAAAATTTAGTATACTTAGAGCATATAAGCCGGTATGACGAGCTTTTAAACTTAAAAAGTGATGAATCGATGTGAGGGTAATATGTTCATTTATCTTTGAAGTGGGGCTTCACGGCAATGCGGATTTTCCCTGGAGAGGTGTATTCACGGTATAGCACTTCTTCACTGCAGTGAAACCATCTTTACAGGGGGTTATATGTGGGTTATAAATGTCTATTCGTTCATTTCGAATACTTCGAAACTTAGGATAATTTAAATTCGTTTTGAAGTGAATTCAAATGCTGCCATATTCGTTCGAATATTCGCACATGCCTAGAAATGACACAGACCCTGGTGCTGTATTGTTCTCATCTCTACTGTCCCCTGTATGCACGTCTTACATTCCTGCATGATGAATCCCTCTCCACTTTCTGTCATTCTGAGCTGCTCAAGTCTGGAATTCATTACTCTCTATTCAGACACAAACAGTTTGTCTCCAGTAGTTTCTCGTTTTTTTTTTGCAATATCTCTTTTGGAGCTCCTAAACATATCGTATTCTCACTACTGTAACATATACTCATGTCGTATCACAGCATAAGCAGTTATGAGCTCGCTACAGTAGCTGATTTCAGTGGCTACGTTGTCCGATACCACCACTGGTGCCCGTCACATTTATCATCCGTAATGACAAAAAAAAAAGTATACCTGAGTTCCCACCAGGATTGAACCCAGGCACTCTGTATGGAATTCAACTAGTTTTTTGTTACTGGATTGCACCATTGCATGCAAGCAGATTGGAAAATAATCCTATAGAGGCTTCCGATTACATTTCATTAGCATGGTATGTACCATATTGTACGTGCACGCATGCATGCATGACAATCATGTGATATATATAGTGGACTAGATGTCATGATGTGAATCAGGGGCGTATCCAGGGGGGGTTGGGGGGGTCCAACCCCCCCCCAATTTTTCAGTTTTGCTTGTGTATATATACACGTGCACATACAAATGCATGCACGAACATACATAAAGTATGGTTGAACCCCCCCCCCGAAAAAAATTTCTGGCTACACCCCTGATGTGAATGACTTCATTCGCCTCAGAGACAAACAAGATGCTGTATGCAGCTCTTTGCTGGCTGCTTCGCATTACATCGATTCCCACAGTGCATGGAATCTGCCGAAATTTTCATCCACACATTTTCACAGGTTAAAATTTTGTGCGCAGGCTGTCGTGCAAGTAGACTACAACTTAAATGTGGGCTTCTTGCTTGGCCCAATATTTTGCCACACTTGGCCTTCGAGGCAGGGCCAACCGCATATTCGTGTTAATATGATTCTCATGACGCTTTTGCAGAGCCAGCAACCCCAGCCGAAAGACGGCACGTCAACCGAACTGCAGCTTCTGGATGTCCAACTGAGAGGCCGAAAAGCGTATGGTACTGGAAGACATTGTGATTATGGCTTATCTTTGTCTGTCAACTATTTGTGATCAGTATTTCTATTCCTCGTGCAAAAGAAAGATTTCAGGTTCCATCTTCCCATTTAGATTAACCCCTTAATCTGAGCCTGGTATGTACAGACCAGCAGATCCATGTCTCTACTCTTCTATTTGCCATGCCTGACACCCTTCCCAGTCAATCCGAATAAATTTATATTTGATCTGTTCAAAGTCAGACATAAGAGTGACACTGTCACTCTTATGTCTGTTGGGAACTGCAGCACTGTAATTCTCAAGATGGAAAGCAGCATACTATGTACCACATTACTTTCTTTTTAGACAAATAGATTTCTGACTTAAATGCACTAAGCTTACTCAATCCAGACAGCCCTGCCCAAATGGCTGTGTTTGCAAGTTTGCCTGGACATATAGTTTGTAATTTTCCGTTTAATTTCCTTTTCGCTTCCTATCACATACTGCGGTGAGCGCATGGCACATCCTTAAGTTTTGTCAAGAGGTGAAAGAAATCGGCCTGCTGGGAGATTGGAAACAGCGAGTGATTTTTTTACTTTACATATCAGTGAAGTTTAGCGAAAACAGCTGCATCAAGCATTACTCATGATAGACACAGCCATCTTTTAAACAGATGAGCTCTGCGTTGCGTGGCAGCGGGTACAGGCCTTTGACTCTTGCATCCCTGAGCTCTCCCTTTCCCACATGTCTCTTTTGCTCATGATACTGAGAACGGGTCAAACAGAATAATAATAATTATAATAAGATGTGGGGTTTTACGTCCCAAAACCACGATATGATTATGAGAAATGCCATTGTGGAGGGCTCCGGAAATTTCGACCATCTGGTGTTCTTTAACGTGCACTGACATCACACAGTACGCAGGCCTCTACCATATTGCCTTCATCGAAGTGCGACCGCCGCGGCCGGGATCGAACCCGTGACTTTCGGGTTGCCAGCCGAGCACCGTAAGCACTGCTCCACTGCGGCGAACCGGGTCAAACTGAAGTTTGTACAGTTATATGAAGAGCAGTATTATTGAGCCATGTCAAATAGGAATTTTAGGGAAAAATGACCATCGTATGTCCTTTGAATTGAAATAAAGGGAAGAAGTTTCGTAGATTCTGTTCAGCAACAATTCTCGCTACGTAATTTGATACGTGTACACCACATGTGACATGACAAGATTACATATGATACCCGACTGCATTAAAATTCGGAATAGAAAGAAGAGCAGTGCGTTGTAGATGCACTCAGTGTGGAGTGAATAGCTCGTCAAGTTAATACTACAGCATTGTGCATCATTTTGAATGTATAAAGATGTGTTCAGATCGATAAAAATTGTGGACCGGTTTGTTTCGGACCGAAAACAGATATTAGTATAATTATTATTGGTTAAAGTATGGTTTGGGTTCAATTCACTCAACAAGCATTGTGGGGTGTCATCGAAGCGGAGGTTCGAATGAGAGGTTGTGTTGTCATGATTTGAAGTGAAGAATTAAGTTGAACATTCAAGGACAAGAATATTAGATGATTGCAAAACCGAAAAAATTGCTCGTATATCTTTTTCTCGCTTTCTATTAAAATCTACATTGCACTAGCATGACGAGCTCAGAACTTGCCGGCATTTTAGAGCAACGATACGTTGCTGCTTGCTCGTTTATCTGGCCCAGGATCGTGATATCATGTGCAACATTCTGCCACAAGGCCACTTCAGTTCTCATGCCAATCATTCTTATAGACGGTGTTTACAACTGCTCTGTATTTCTGTTTTATTTATGATGTCACTGCAATTAAATGATGTGCTACCTAGTCTCTGGTGTTGGAAATTTGTGAGCAAATCTTCCTTTCGCATCTCTCGCAGCTTTGGGACGTTGAACCCCATAAACCATCCTTCCTTTCATTTTACAGGCCAATGCTGCGTACTTTTAAAAGACGTGGTATCACGTGGCACATTCGTCCAGCACCTGAAATAGACTATGAAACCACCATTCCTGAACCACTGGAGCTTTCACTGAGCGCCGAGGACGTCTTTCTCCTGGGAGAAACTTGCGGTTCAGAAGCGAATGAAGAAGTGACAGGTGACGGGGACGACTGCTCAGACAGTGACAGTAACAGCGTATGCGTGGCTGAGGGCATGGACTATTCCTCAGATGAACAAGACACCGTTCCTACCACGAAGTCCATTGTGAGTGATGCCACTTTCTTTTTTTTCTTTAAATCAGGGGTCTAAATCTCACCACATCTACCAGGCTGCAGTCATGACATTTAGTCTCCCTCAAGGGCTGGGACAGTGAATTTGGAGCGAGTGGTCGGACGGGGGAGTTTGAAGAAAATGTCGGCTAATATTGTTGCCATTTGAAACAAAGCCTTTCCCATACCTCCAATATGGGTCATTTCTGAAGGGGATTTGATTTGAGGATTTGTGAAACATATTGGTACTGATATTCAGAATGACTGAAATCTGGACGCTGATTCTGAAATGCAGTTTTTGTTCCACAGTTACGTTTCAAGATGTGGTAACCACATGGGGTGTCTCACGAAGGAAAAAAAAAAAAAAATGCTTGAGACCGGCCACGTCTATTTAGGTCATGAATATACTTAGGAAAATTTTAAAAACTTATTGGACGGAGACAGTCATGTACGGGCCAGGCCGCTAGCAAAGGGTCTGTGGACTGTGTTTGAGATCCCTGCTTTAGATACTTAGATGTATGGTGGTTGTACAGGTCAACGTGGTTGTATGGTCAACAGCTAATGCAGGCTAGGAAGTTATTTGGTAAAAGTAGTTCATAGTGAATACGGCACCAATTTAGGATGGGCCTGCATGCTTTCTTTACCGGCACTGTGTGCCATGGCATCCTTTTGTTTGTCAAGCTTGTCTACGTCAAACTCTGAGGCTGTCCGCACGCCGAAGGGTAAAAGCTATCCCAGCTGAGGGGCTTTTGATTCAGTGAAATGCGTTATAATTTATGCCCTCTGGGCTATCACATGCCTGGCCTTTAAGGGGCCCTGCAACACTTTTCGAAGTATTCTTCTAATAGCTTCATTAAAAAAGCTTATTCTCTCACAAATCGACTGCCGCAAAAAATTTTTAGAATCTGTCCATTACAAGTGGAGCTAAAAGGATTTGCCACACGCTTTAAACCATTGGCTTCTGCGGCCGGCGATCCACCATCTGTAACGGCCGAGGCCAAAAGCGCTTTGACCGCTGAACCACCGGATGCACTGGCCGCTTGGAAAATGGTTGTTTTTGGCAATGTTTCATAGATGGCAGCACAGTGTTTAGTGTTTGCCGTTTGCTTGATATGTTCTCCACTAGATAGGCATAGTTGTCCACTGTTGGAGCTGCTTGGGTGCATGCGTTTTTTTTTAACTGCAAAGGGTTCATGTTTCCATCTTGTATGAAACGTGGCATCGCGCAAAAAAAGCAATTCTTAATCTTGTGCTTGATGGTGACGCCGAACGTGACATTTGTTATGATGGCGATGTAATGTTCTGTTAGATGAGGGGCACTACCAAAATGATGAAAGTGGTAGTGATGAAGAGGTGTGTTTAGTGCATGCTGAACACACATTCTGAACACATAAGAGCTGCTGCAGTCGCTTTGCAGAGAAGAGATGATGCAGTGAAGCATTGCGAACATAATAAAGCAAGATTTGTTCTTCTGTAACGTCTTTTGCGAAGTTGATTGCGATTTATATACACCGGACTCATGCCGCCTGCAGGCATGAAGCTTTTACCGCGGAATACCAGGCAGGAATGGGCGCTGAAGCCAGAGGGTTAAAGGGGTATTGACATGAAAATTTTCAGTTGTCGTTTTTTTTTGCGTCAAATTAAAGGCCGAGCCCTCAAGAGCCTAGAAAAGGTAGTGCAAAGCGTGGGTGCACCCTGAAAAAGTAATTACAGTATGTTTTTAAAAGCTAGTTTCGGTTCCTACTGTACCCTGACGTCACAACACAGTATCAGCTTCTTGTCACGTGCTCGCACAATATATAGTGATGTTTCTACGGCCACTCCGCACCGTGGCTCCGTTGGTGACGCACATGCAGCCATTTTGAATGTTTTGGTGACGCACAAGCGGCCAGCTTGGAAGTTTTGGTACCTGATTTCAGAACTATTCAGGCTGCTGCGTGAAGTCACCAGAATTAGTACTGTAGCCTGACATCAAGCTAATGTCGATGTCGGTAGGTGCGCCATGGAAAAATTGACTTTCATATGAAAATAAAACAGCATTTGCTGAGCTTCACACTTGCTTAGAGCCGTTTCTGCATACAGGAGATTTGTATGACAGAGTAAACTCGCCTTCGAAAAAAGGTGTCAGTACCCCTTTAAGGGACCGACAACTGGCCAAAACGTGTGATTAGATCCTGGTTTAAATGAAAAGACTGTGAAATATAGTGACAAATTCGAGCATCCATTTCACATTGTGAGTAGGATTTATATATTTAGGTTGTTTTTAAAAGTAAGAAAAAAACCGGCATGTCGCACAGCCTAGCGGAAGAGCCTTGAAGCATGACAGCATCAGACAACATGACTACGTAAAGCTAAGTGATCAGCTCCATAATCTAGCTTCAATAATAAAAAAAATATATTATTATTATTGAAGCTGGATTATGGAGTTGATCACTTAGCTTTACTAGTCATGTTGTCTGATGCTGTCATGCACGTCATAATTAGTCCTCAAAGTTGTATGCATGTATATTATTATCCATTCCCGCTCTATTCTGTGCTGCTTACGAGGTAAAAGGAGTTGCACAGTGAGAAGCTGCGCTGGCTTCGTGGCAGCCAGTGGACCATGTCGAGCCGCAGCGCATGCACAGTAAACCACCGCGCTCGAACACGAACCATGTTTTCGCACGACACCTAAAATTAGCCAAAAAATTTTGGACCAGATCAGTGGTAATGTGGGTGGATGTTTAGGACTGCGAAGGGTTAAATCATATAGACCAGTTCAGTGAAATGGGGGGGGGGGGGGGGGGGGGGGGGGGGCTTTTTCCACTCCTATGTCAAAAGTGCAGGAGGGGGTCAAAGAGAGTGGCCACCATCAGCAGCACACTGGCAAATCCAACAGCCGAGCTGAAGATCTGTTTCACCATCGCAGTTGTGTAAGGGATGTATTCTTATTATGTGTTCCCTGCTTCCGCCTTGAAGATTGTCTTCATACCCCACCATGGCACACTGCTGTAGGTTCTCTGCCATGTGAGCTGCCTGTACAACGCTACCATGCCTTGAGTGCCAGCGTTGCAAAAGAAGCTACTATTGAGCAGAGTATAACTTTGGGCGAGTTGGTGCATATCTTAATAATACAACCTTAATGAAAATCAAGACATAATGAAGCCAAAGAAGATATAGGGGACATTAATTGTACTGTTTTAACTGTATTGTAGCAATTACGATAAAGTAAAGTGGACAAAAAGACTACTAGCCGCTGGCAGGGACTGAACCTGCAACCTTCAGATAACGCGCCCTATCACTCCACACCGTTTCCTATCAATTGAGCTACGGCGGCGGCCTTTCTCTCGTCCACTTTATCGAGTACATTAGACTATTGGTAAGTGGCAGTCTCTTAAACGCAACTGCTGCTTAAATGGAACAACTGACTCTAATATGATTGGTGTCTGGTTTCGTACATGAATTTTGCACTCCTGTTCATCTCTCCGTAAATGACCTCCTGTTAAATGAAACGGATTTTTCTGGTCCCTTCAAATTCTGTTTAGCGAGAGTCTACTGTATTTATGTGCATGCAAACCTGCGGGTGTTATCGCTGCTCGTAGCCATGATGGCGAGTGTTGAATGCTTTTTTTTTTGCCAGCTAACGCATTCTTTTTCATATTTCTTATGAGATTGTTATGTTAAAGTGTGCTACTATACAAAGATATGTACATACATTTTCATTTACGCTGGCCTGATTCTTCATGGGATTCTGTGGCTAAAATGTTCCGATTGTTTTGACAAGCCATTTATTGCCCTGGGCTTATCTGGTCACATTGATACTCCAGGATGTCTCTACAGTATGGGATACTCTTTTCTTTCAGGGACTCCAAACGGATGAACGCGACCCTGAAACAACCACAACCTTTTCGTCATTTTTGTGTCACATGACTCGGGATGGAGTAGCTACTGAAGTGGCTCACAAAGCAGTGGACTCGGTGCTGCCAGCAACTCCGAGCAGTCCAAAAAGAAAATCTAGGTCGCGGTACATAACTTACATTGTTTACTGAGATCAAACTGTAAGCCACAGGTGTCACTGTGCATGTACAAATGTAAATTGTATCAATAATTTACAACTGAAGTTTCGGATATAAGCTGCTTTTTAAGACTGACGGTATTGGTGTCGCAATTAAGCTACACCACTTGTATAGTTTGCAAAATAAAAGTTTACTAAAAACTGCAGGCAGTCATTTATGTCATCTTTAATTTTTTGGGCTGTCACCAGAGTTGCTTTACATGGCAGCCTGCGTAGACCAAAATTTTCACTGTTTACAAGATGGTGGGTGTGTTGGTTTTTAACTTCCATAATCACAGCGCTTAAGACATCGCAGAACAGAAAGTACACAAAACATGCAGAGTGCTGAATGTGCTTTGCATGCCATCACTGCAACTAATGGTACCGCTCGGAGAAGATCAAGGCCGTGAGCAAGAGAGTCCTTTTGTACTAGAAAGGAAATTCCACAATGCAATACGTTGGGTGAGTTGGTTTTTGACTTTTATAATAGTAGTACATGAGACGGAACTAAGGAGAAGGCACACGAGACCTGAGCGCAGCGCTTTCTGTGCCTCGTGTGCGTTCTTACGTGCCGTTTTACGTGCTGTGCTTATGGACTTCATCGTTTGTAGGGGATAGCCATTTATGGAGGGGCGGTGTGCCAGGTGGAACAAGCTATTACGATAGCACCCCATCCTTCTTGACCCTGTCCTTATCATATGGCTATCACCAGTGTTCACCCGCCATCAACTGCAACACTGCCAAACCTACAGTCCCTGTGTTGACCTCACTAGCAGTGAAAGAATCTATTCTATAGTTGGAATTGCAGCTGCCATAGACTACTCGACATTGCATTTCAACTGCTACAGTCACTGTGAGAATTCATCGATGTCATTATTTCATCATAGAATTGCACCGTAAAGGTATAGTGCCTAGTAAAGGATTGCAGGCTACTTCATCTGCCCGCCTCGGTTCTCAATCGCTAGCATCCCTAGCACCAGCACCGTTGTCCCCAGTAATAAAATCTAGAGAATAAGGTGGGGAAAAGTTGACGCAAGGTTGGTAGTTTCGTTTTCAGGTTTTCCGTACTTTCGTAGTAGAAGCACCGTGTATTGAAATCACTGAATGTTTTTATTTTAGGCTTAAAATACTATACTAAAGCTATCAAATATGGCAAGAAGGTTCTTAGTCATTTTTTTATTTTTTTTTGCCGGTTTTTCTTGCCGTTTCTTGGTTTTGTTTGTCGCGTTGCCAACCTTGCCGGTTATTGTCGTCAACATGGTCATCGACATCGTCGCGTTTCTGCAAAATATTTGGGTCTCTCGTTCTACGCACGATTGTTCTACATTCTTCCAATTCTACGGTAGTGGTTAGTTATCGTAGTCAGTACCGCATTATCCCTAGCGATCGTTGTGTTAGGCAACTTTCGATTAACGACTGTTTTGTTGGCCCGTCCGCATCGTCATTCGTGCGCGCGCTAGCGGCGCTCTTGTTTTCCTTTCGCCTCTGGCGCGATTCTTGACTTTCGCTAGCGGAACAGGGTGAAAGATCACATGGAAAACGAACCAGGATACAAGGGACGCTGTGCGGCCAGTTGGTGTGAGAGCAGGGGCACGAAAAGCAGTGCCAAGTTCTTCCGTTTCCCGCCGGATGACAGCAGGTAGTGCATATAGTTCCCAAGTTAAACGACCCTCGTGTAGTGTAGGTAAGCGGAACGTAACTCCCGAATAAGAATTGTTCATAACTTTTGTACTACTTAACCAATTTTAGTGAAACAAGGAGCATTTCTTCCTTACAATCGGAGAATTTATGACATGTCTCATTTAAGTCATTCGAGATATCACAGGCATGACCTCAACAAAAGTTGTGGGTACATACGTTATTAAGGTGAAAGCCTTAGATGTCTGGTCAAACACGAAAATTGACCGGAGTCCCACGCCGGTAGCGTCAACACGAGTGACGCAAGAAATCACGTGATGACGTACGTCATCGTGACGTCACAGATTGCCAAGGTTTGCAACGTCACATGGTGACGTCATCACATGAAATCGTAGCTTGGTCAAAGGTGGGCCGATTCCGGAGGCAGTGCAAAACGAGGTGAGGTGCAGAAGCTTTTGGAAGGGGGCGGAAGAGGATCATTAGTGGTGCGATCTTGTACGCATTCCAAATAAACACGGAGGCGTGGCGTTACATCCAGCCGCACGCGAATGGCCCATGTGAACCGCGACAGACGTCACGGCCCTGCATTGACCAATCGCATGCGGTCACGTGCGGCTGGATGTAATGCCACGCCTCCGTGTTTATTTTGGAACGCGTACAAGATTGCACCATAAATCGACTGAAGAAAAAGAAGATGGCTTCCCCTTTGAGTCGACTGAGGCAGATGCATAAGGGACCCTGTGATTTTCGTGACGCATATTCCAGGAGGCTGGTTGGGGTGTTGTGTTGTGGTCCCCTAAAATGGGTTGTACAGAGCCCCGATACTTGGCGACTTCTTTGTCTGTAGGTGGGCTGGAGGGAAAGATCATCGCGCTACATCGAAAAGGATATTGATGAATTAGAGGAGCGAATTCAGCAATTTTTTGCAAACACACCACACGAATATCTGCGGAAGTGTGTCGCAAACACCTCCAGTCAATATAAAAAAAAAATATTCTGAACAATGCTGTGCTTGCGCGGGATCTTAGCAATGCATAACAATTTCCTGACTGTAAGGAACAAAACGCGTTGTGTTTCATTAAAAGTGGTTAGGTATTACAAAAGTTATAAACAATTCTTAATAGGAAGTTACCTTCCACCCACCATGCGTGTGTGTGTATGTATGTGTACATATATAAGTATATATGAATAAAAAGTCACCGTGAAAAAAAATTTGGCAGATCCCACACCAGGGGCGTAGCCAGAAATTTTTTTCAAGGGGGGGGGGGTCAACCATACTTTATGTATGTTCGTGCATGTGTTTGTATGTGTTTGGGGGGGGTTGAACCCCCCAGGCTACGCCCCTGTCCCACACCTTGTGGGAATTGGTTTCATGCGAAGCAAGCAGCGAGTAGTTGTCTATGCTGCATTTTTTGGCTTTGAGCCAAGCGTCATGAGGTGGGTCGACATGTTTTTGTCAGTGTAGTAGTTGTGTGCACATCGTGGCTTTACCAGACACATCGACTACACTTGTCTTTAAAGGTTAACTTATGCGTAACTTTTGTTAGCGTATTCCTCCGGGGTCAAGCAACGCGTCAATATAGCTTGCTGAATCATAGGAATACAAATGTAATGTTTATTAGACTTCCATCAAAGCGGAGCCAACACTGGAACCACAATTGACGTTAACCCGGCATGACGCCTGTGTCATAGGAATACATATGTAATGTTTATTGCTTTGTTATAAAATTAGATAGCCAGCGCTGCAACCACAGCTGATGTTGCACCGACATTATGCCTACATAGGGTCTTTTTCCAAAGCAGTTTCAAGACGTGACGTGGCTCTATGGTAGAATACCTGACTGCCATGCATAATGCTTGAGTTCGATTCCTGCGGGGATCATGATTTTTATTATTTGCATTCGTTGAGTCAACACTGCCGATGTAAGTTTTTTTAAGGCTCACGCATTTAAATTACCAATGTCTGTTCTCTCTGTTCTTGGGATGATATAAACTGTCAATCACCTATGGCGCATACCCGCTTACCATGGCCCATGGTATATGGGTATGCGCCACACGTGTCTAGAGGAAACGGTTTGACGACGTACGCGACAGGATTTTCAGGTTATTCATGTCATGACCAGGTAGTCCTATTCGTCAAACCCTCTTACTCTCTCATGCCAATTTTCGTCTACACCAAGCTAACGAGGCGATCACAAGAGCACCCAGACATGGGCAGCTAGATAGATAGATATGTAGATACGTATATACGTAGATAGAAATGTTCAAAGTGCCTTGGGTTTGCTAAGAAATGCTTCGCATTTCAAACAAACACATTGTTAAGCTTTGACAGGAGACCGCCCTTAAAGATGGCCGCTTGAAACATCGGAACAAATGTTTTTCATGGTGACTTTTTATTCGCATACTTAGCTGAATAGCCAGAAGCATTCTTCCGAAAACACACACACATACAATACATAAAGATTGCAGTAGCAAGGAAGAAAGATAAAGGTTTTGTTTATCTTGTGTTATGTTAGGCAAGAGCATATACCACCTGTGCAAGCAGATAGGGAGCATGGCATCTTTATTAAATAACTGCCGGATTGTTTGTGAAGACTGTATATCGCGGATGGTTTTGCACCTCACTTTGAGTGCCCTTTTGTATATGCCTACAAGCATAGTGATGATCAAGAGTTTGACAGAAACCGGTCTGGTGAGGAAAGAACATGGTGAAATAAAACTAACACTCTTTGCCAAAATTTACAATTATAATAAAATGATGAAAACTGTCGGCATTTTCGGGGGGCAACCACACATTCTTTTATCACAGTGATGGCAGTGGCTCTTGTTTATAAGTGGGTGAGATGGTGCAGTGTGTCTGCATAGATCTTGGGCAAATTTCTGCATGTCCTGTTTATAGCATGCTGCATCGTCTGAATATGCAGTGATTCTAGCATTTAATAGCGCAGGTATAGTAATTTCTCTGTGGTAATAATATATAGTCCCACCTATGCATTGGCCTGGGTTCTCGTACTGTTTTTATAATGTGTTAGAAGCAGCTTTCCCTTAACAACGTCATGCCGATGCAGCTTTAGGCATCTCTTGAAATTACCAGATACACCAAAATAGGCTGCTCCATATTCCTTTTGCTGTATTTTATACACAACACCCGGATACTTCGATCTCTCCATGCAAGGGTTCCTTTACGTGCACAAGTTGACCACCCATGCAACTTGCTGGAAAGGACATACGAGGCACCCATATGTTGTATAATCATGAGGGATTCCTAGGAGAGATCGAGTTGGATACAGTGGAATCCTTTTCCTTCGATTCACTCAAGTCACAAATATTTGCTTGTTCTAGAATAAGAAGCCGTCTATGTGAACTGACAAATTACTGTGGCATTTTTCGCACAGCGGAGCCTTTCTTTCATTTCAGAAAGAGGAGGGGGATTGCACAAAAAAAAGAGATGTATATATTCACCGGTTAAGAAAGGTGGGGTGGGAATTGAGGGGAGGGGCAGGCCAAAAATTTCCCAAAAGGTGCGAAGCCTCAAGCCTACGTCACAGCACAATGTTTCCAATTTCATTCTGAAATAAAGTGATAACACAGATTTTTATCAGTGGAAAGTTGAGCGTATTTTGCTTGTGCACACTGGTTTTTGAAATCTCTCACCCTCCCCCTGCCTCTCTTGCATTCAGGCTTTGGTGCCGGGACAAAAATGTTTATACTTTTAGTTTAAAAGACACATTTGGGGCTTATCTTGTAATATGTGCAACAAGTCACTAGCTTCCCTGCATATTTGTACTGCCCGTGTTGAGTGCAGAAAGTCCTTGTTATTTCGCTGCTTGCGTCAGTGCGTAGACATTTTTTATGCAGTTTACATAGACAGTGACATCTTATTTTTCTCCTCACGCCCACAGGTGCAACAAGTGGCGAAAGTTTGCACTCAGAGAAGACCTGGAGCATCTGACGTCGAAGCAAATGCACTTGGGGTATCGTCTCTGCTCTGAGCACTTTGTTGAAAGTGATTTTAGTGACCCGGACAGAACAAAGTTGCTTTCATCTGCAGTGCCGTCCCTTATTTACCCTAGGAATCGGCAAAGGGATGCACTAAGGAATTCTGAAGGTGAGGTCTGTACTAGGTGTGCCTGTGTCTCAACAATATAAACTGTGAACGCTACTACAATTAATTTGTGTGCATGTATGTATGTATGTATGTACTATTCACTATCAGCGTCAGTCCACATTTGTAGACATGACTACTTAAGCGAATTATTAACTAGAAACTGCTCAATGTCATTGAAAACTCGCACTGTCATCCTCCAGAATGTCCTTTGCTCATAAACCAAGTGTGAGCAGCAAAAGTCAACATAAGTGACTGGCGCGTAAACAAAACAAAAAGGTGGTGCGCAGATCGCGCAGTGCACAGGCACATAGGCTTAGCTGCTTAAACTTTTAGAATTAATATTTTAAATGCGAAGCATTTCTTAGCGAACCTCTGGCACTTTGAGCGTTTCTATCTACGTATCTATCTATCTATCTATCTATCTAGCCGCCTATGTCTGGGGGCTCTCATGATCGCCTCCTTAACTTAGTGCCGACCAAAATTTGCATGGGAGGGTAACATGATTTAACGAATTCGACTGTTGGGTCATGACATGAATAAAGTGAAAATCCTGTCGCGTACGTCGTCAAACCCTTTCCTCCAGACACGTGTGGCACACACCCGTTAACTACGGGCAGCGGTGCATGGGTATGCGCCACAGGTGATTGACAGTTTATATCTACCCAGGAACGGCGAGAACAGACATTAAATGAGAGAGCGTTAAGAAAAACCGACATCGGCAGCGTTGACCCGACGAATGGAAAGAATGAAAATTATGATCCCAGCAGGAATCGAACCCAAGCATTCTGCGTGGCAATCAGGTATTCTACCACAGAGCCACACCAGGTCTATAAACATTAAGGTTTGGAAAACGGCCTCTGCAGGCGTAATGTCGGTGCAACGTCAGTTGTGGTTGTGGTGCTTGATATCTAATTTTACAAGAAAACAATAAACACTATACATGATACTCATACGATGCGTATACTCCTACGATACAGACGTCATATCATGTTAACGTCTGTGGTTCCAATGTTAGCTCCGCTTTTATAGCAGTCTAATAAACATTCCATTTGTATCCCTATGATTCAGCGAGCTATATTCACGCATTTCTCGACTCCGGAGGAATACATTAATGAAAGTTACGTATGATATCCACATCATCGCACCGTAAAGTGCACTTAGTCCGCCATAACGACGCAGTGTCCTCTTAATTTCTTACGAGGCTGGGCGATGGCCTCATGCTGACCGAGGATGATGTCAGATTGATTGACAGCCGCTTTGTAGATTAGGCTACGTAGGCCACATACGCCCAGGTAGTCTACGAATACGACAAGCGCCATCCACTGATGTTGGTCTACGTAGCACTATCCAGGCCTACCAGCCTCGACGGCCCATACCTCACCAACGCGAAGGGTGACTTCAGATTCCAACATGTCGCCGGCTCTATCTACAGACAATTTGTCGACGAATTGACCGAGGCATCCACGATTTCAAACGGCTGTACTATACCTCATGCTTCACTACACAATGACCCCTCGTCGCCGCGATCACGACCTGATCCGATAACAAGTCATGACCAGCTGCTGGTGCTCACTGATCACGGGGATGATGACCTTGTTCAAGAACTGCCAGGAACTTCTTCCGCACATGCACATGGGTTTGTGAAACGTGCGTGCGTTCTCTATCACAAGGGACAAGTATAAGCACTACAGATCAGCTTACCGCTTCTGTTGTTGGTAATACCCACTTTGTCGTTGGCAGCGTTACCCAACTCTAAACAACTGGTTATATAACACATATGCGACTCTACAACATATATGTGTGTGTATAAAATTTATACAAACCTTTAGCGTCATTTTGTAACGTTTTGCTCAGTAAAAAAAATGACACCACAGTCACCTTCCCACCGCATGCTTCGCATCACATCGACTCCCACGGTACGTGGGATCTGCCAAATTTTTCTTTGGCATACAAAGTAATGTCAACAAAAGTTATGCCATTGGTCTTGGGCAATCATTTAAAGGGTACTTGAAGCACTGAGAGCCAGAATCCGCATTTATTGGCTGAGTTATTGCAGTATTTGCAACTAAACTCCCCGTCTGTTGAGACCCAGTTTTACCTACTGAGAATGAAATTTTCGTCGCATTGTTTCTTTTTTTCCCTCTTTTTGAATCCCGCGAAATAAGATTTTGCAAGCTTCATTTCTTTTTCTTGCCTAAATCTTTGTTTGGTAGTGAAGAGGATATGTATATATATATATAATTTATTTTATTTGCATCTTTCTCAATTTTTTACTCACAACCAACGACACCGGAATATCTGCGAAACGAGCTCTTTAACGCTGTCGCGTTAATAACTTTTTAGATACACAAACAAACAGCAGATTAGGTTTGGGGAGGTAGAAAAACAAAGAAACTACTGCTGTAATGGCTTCACAGCTATGTTGTTACTTTGCTAAGCACCGTAGCATGGGCTAGATATCTGAATTGGTGACCACATTTCAGTAAAGGGTAAATGAGAGAAATTTGTGTGATTATGTAGACTGTTAACCGTTATTGTAACTAAGGTTTAGATTATTGTCTTTCAGCGACTTAAACGAATGAGCACTCTGAAGTTCATCCCTTGATTTATCCAGTAAAGCATGGGAACTTTCGTGAAACAAGTTGCTGCAAGAGCTACATGTACAAATATGTCATTTTCGAATGCTATCTGAAAGCGATACTGCTGTGGTAAAAGTGCGCCTTTTATGTTGACCTCGCCAATCTGTCTTTTGTCGTGTTGCCATTGACAGTGGCCATGTGATCCTGCAAGTCAGATCCTTGCAGCCGACCCACTTTCAGTCTTTCGTTTACTTCTATTTTATTTTGTTCCATAGTAAGCTGTTACTGTTTTAGTGCCGGTATAATGGTGAACAATTTCTGCCAAGAGGTTTGGTTGCATGGAGGAATGATGGTGCAGATTTAGTGCACCACTTGCATCAAAACATTGTGCTGCCACTGAAAGAAAACTATTGAAGCATATCTGTGAAGCTCTTCACAAGGTTGTGACCACGCATGGGTCCAGGAGGGATGTTTGGATGACCGGCCCACCCCCCTCTCTTGAAGTTACTGTGGACAGTGCTCGCATACGGCACATGACAGCCTTATGAAGGCCTCTTTCCCAGCTTTTACTGTGGCATTAGAATGCTTGCGGGGCAGGGATATAATTAGTATAATAAGTAATGTAGTGATAAGCATCTATGCAATCATTATCATCACTTACTTTCTGAAAGGTGGACCCCTGCCCTGAAGAAAACCTGGATCCATGCCAGTTCGTGATGGCGATGTCAGTGCCAGCATGGTCGAATACAAGGTGGCAATACAGAAGTATTGGTGTAGAATACTTTTTTGCAGCTTCAATTTGGCATGAGAAATCCTTGAACTGTCAAATACCTGTTTGCGTAGAGCTCGTTTAATGAAGATTATTCAGCTCAGCCAGATAATTTCATGAAAAGGCTCCGAACTGCTGATTTGCATTAGCCACCTAAGGTTAATGTAATTAAGTAACATCAATTGAATAAGCCATTTTGGCGACCATCTCAAATGTAGGCAAAAAAAAAACGTTCCGATTTGTTGCATTGAAAACAGTGGATTGCTGGAATATTTCGAAGAGAAAAATATTTTTGCTCATGTGGGAGCCTTCCGAATTTCGCAAAATATCGCCTGAGTGCTGTTTGTCAGAAATATTATTCTGAGAGTATTTTTTCTTGTTTCAATATCAAATTTGGCTTAGATATTAAGCAAAGGCATTTGTCTAAGGTGTTCACAGCTCACTAATATTACCGCAATTTTTCAGTCATACGCACCTCCAGCAAATATGCCAAAATGTTCAATGTTTGCATTTTTTCCCTTATAATATTACGCTCTGTATGAATATCTGAGTAATGAATACTTACTCTACAGAAGGTATATTTTGTGTTAAAATATTTTCAGACCACTGTTGTTTCTAAATTTTATGAGAAAAAAATCACAAATTTGAGAAAATCATCATTTTGGTTTTGGTCCACGTTGAGACACAATTTACACCAGGTGGTGCTCCAATTAAAAATCCGTTTAATACCTCAATCGAAAGGGAATAAATAGTACTTATATGGCAAGTTTTATCATTATAATTTTTGGCGAAATAATTTTTCTCCTAGGGTGAACATGGCTCAGTGTGGCTGTCCTCCGCGGAGCACCATTGCAGCCGGCACGGCCATGCATCGAAGCTTAGCAGCGCGTGCGCACAGGGACCCACAGGTCACCTGCTAAGCTCTGGAGCGTGCCGCTCTGTAGTAGCCACCATGGCCGAGATGCCGCTCTTGCTTGGCTGTAGTACAGAAAGAGCGCGCGCTTGTGTGCACCTGTGCCGATTTGAGTCAATGCGCGGCCGTGTCGGATGCACTGGCGCGCTGTGGCGCGTGGCCATGCTGAGCCGTGTTCACCCTAAGAGTGGACGCTACTGTACAATACTCGCGTATCACAACGCGAAAATTTCGGGCTAAGTAATGCACATATTTTTGTTTCCAGCGTCTTCAGTTCGTGTCATATCAACGTAATTTTGACTTGAACGCTGACATCAGAGCCAAAATTACATTTAGTGGCCAGATTTCCAGTGACATGGCACGGTAATCATGAGTGGTCGCTCATAGCAGTCATTATTCTAAAAGAAAAGCTATGTCACGTTTCAGTCCGTGAGTACTGCAGACTTATGAGTGTTGATAAATTAACTTGCAGAGACCTTGACGCAAGATTCACTAGCGGGACGTCAATGCGAGCAGAAACGCGACCATCACCCTTGTTCGGCATGGTGGTGCCTCACTAAAGGTAGATACAGTAATCCCTCGAAGTTCCGCTTCCCAAAGGATGACAGGTGAGCAAACAAATGGCACACTGATTTTGATTCTCACTGAAGAATTCACGGCATGATGGGGGGTGAGCAACAGATATAAATCAGCCATTTTTTGATTGCATTGAATAACACCACTGCACTGTGGCACTCAACAGTGACCATGTACTCTGTGCCTCTGAGGCCACTCAGTAGACTGCATTCGTTCCAGTGATGCCCGCACTGAATTCCAAAATCTAATTGGGCGTAGAAAAGTGCATGAATTAATGTATGGGGTCTATTACTGTAAACGTGATGTTTATCTGTACTCCTTGTAAGCTAAATTTGTTCGTAAAACTGTTCATTTGAATACTAGCAAGTGAATGAATAACTTTAATGGCAATATGTTGTTCAGCTACGTTATGTGGCTCTCGTGGTGCTCATGACACTCTATGCCTGCACACTGAGAATGTAGGATGCTATTCTCCACAGTATTGCAGCTTATAGTGTACTACTGTAACTTTCTCAAGCAGTCTGCATTGAACCTACTGACACGATTTTGAGACATCGCAAGAGGGGCATTTCTCATTTCCTTGGCATGCAGTGTGAACACTCTCCAACACCAGATCTAGGAAACACGTGTAGAATATTTTAAAGCTTAATTTTGGAAGTTTTCGTCGCCTAGTATCTGTAAGCCAGCCTCATCACAATGGACACAGTTTGCTGTGTTGGCGCACAGCAACACAGTTTGCTGAGTTTGCGAACTCTGCACCCTGCACGCAGCAGAAATTGCTGATATCTCGGTCTGAGTCGCTGGGCGACAATTCACTAGTCATTGTTTATGTACAACTGACAGCAGATGACAGAGCTGCTGCTAGCACGTCAAGATTTGCTGTACACACATGACTTAGACCTACAGCAGATTGTGTTGACACATCGATGTGAAATCACCCCCTTGATATCGAAACAGAAAGGGGTTTTTAAGGTACTAGCGGTATTAAAAATATGTTCTATTCGTTTTGAGATGACACGATTCTCGTTTCAGAGTTCTCGACATCATTGTTTTTATCTAGAGCTTTATTGGTGTACAGCTTCATTGCAGTGCTATTCCTTCTTCCATTTTGTTAATGAAAAAAGGGACGGCCTGCCTACGTTTGCTGGCCGTGGATGATAAGAAAGGAATGTAATTCAGCTGAAGAGATTGTTGCGTTTTATTGGCCCAGTATGCTCTTTGAATGCTTTCATGTTGTACATTACTCACACAAGCGAAAAGATTGTGTCAGTAACCCTTTACCATCCACAGACGAGCTCTGTACGTTCACGCGTCCACTACTGTGGACGAGTTATGATCACCCACAGCAAAATTTGTCACTTTCTCTCAGCAAGGATGATGTGAGCAAGTCCGTGCATGTAGTTCCGTTTTCATGCACCGAGGGTATTGCAGTTCCATAACATCAATTTTCCCTGCAATACTGCAAGCAAAACTGGCTACAGGCAGTACAGGAAAGCCAGTCTTCTCCTACACCTAGGTAATTTCTTATCTCTGTGTTCTCCGGGGAGAAAAACATGTTTTGAGTGCATTACTTGCGTTCATTGTGATGACTCCATTACGCCATGAAAAATAAAGGTAATTTGTGAATATTACTTGAAGTCGAAAGGCAGGGGGTCAACCTAATGTTTATTTGTGTGTGTGTGCCAGCAAAGTTCACGCATGAAACAAAGTAAAGTTCATAGTCAGATAGCGAGTGTCTGTCGGGTATCAAGCATTCGAATTCGCGTGCCCCATTGAGTTTCCTTTTTGCATACAAAGCTTGGGTGCTACATTTGTGTGTCATTGCAGGTGCAACGCATGGGTTGAATTTATTGAAAGGGAGGACTTGAAGGAGGTGCCAAGAAAAAAGTTGTACAATAACTTGCGTCTTTGTGCTTTACATTTTAAAGATGAAGATTTCATGAACCCTACCAAGACGAGACTTAATAGGAATGCAGTGCCATCTGTAAGGGCAGGTAAGTCTGCTAACCCATCAGACGAGCTGCATAACGCGAAAGAAAGTCAGGCATGCAGACAAGGACACAAGGGTAGATGACGAAATGACACTAACGCCGGTGCTGTGTTCTTCTCATCTCTACTGTCCCTGTATGCACGTTTTACGTTCCTGCATGATGAATCCCACTCCACTTTTTGTCATTCAGAGCTACACAAGTATGGAATTCGTTACTCTGTATTCAGGCATAAGCAGTTTGTCTCAAGCAGTTTATCGTTTTTTTGCGACATCCCTTTTGGAGCCTTTAAACATATCGTATTGACTTCACTATTGTAACATGTACTCGTGCCGTATTACAGCATAAGCAATTATGAGCTCACTCCAGTGGCTGGTTTCAGTGGCTACGTTGTCTGACACTGCCACCAGTGTCTATCAGATTTATCATCCATAATGACAAAAAGTATACCCCAGTTCCCACTAGGATTGAAGCCAGGCGCTCTGTATGGAATTCAACCAATACCTTACTACTGGATCACACCAGTGCTTGCAAGCAGATTGGAAAACAATCCTATAGAGGCTTCTTATCATGCGGGGTGTCATGTTTGCAGCTACGTGGTTGCATACATTGCATTGCTGTTGTGTATTATTGCATCAGGTATGACACTGTGTGAATTGTGTAATGGGTGCGTTTTTTAAAGTTGCCCACCCATTAAAGATGACTATGCCACAGTTCGTCAGCATCAGTAGATGCCTTCCATCACGCAAGGATTCACGTGTGCAGACACGTAACTGAAACACTGTTGTATTCTAACCGGTAAAGTGCCCGTGACTCGTAATCGTGGAGCACACATAAGACCCTTTCCCATTTTCTAAAAAAAAAAAACTAAATGGGAATTAGAATGGAGTAAACGTGGACGGAACTCGGGATGATGCAAGGAAATAACTGACAAGCCTATGTACTAAACCCAAAAAGTTGTATTATTGATATCATTCTCGGCCCCTTACCATTTCACGATTACCCATTGACTGCACATAGGTTTCTTTCTCCACCCATGGTTGTCAATCAGCAGATTGTAAGCGCTGTCTAATTCCTAATTCATCCTACCTTTCTTCTCATTTCCATCTCGAATTTTTTATTTTTATCTCTATTTTTTGTATTATCCTCTTTTCTTATTTTTATTTTTTATTTTTTTGTTCTTGCTGTACTCTCCATACTTACCTATTGCATCACCTGGTTTATCTCATCAGGATGCATGTTGACGAAATGTACCACACTTTGAATAAAATGACAAAAATAGCAACATTTTAATGTCTCGCATACATCCAGTGGCACTTACAATTACACATGCACTCCGAGATGTATTAATATGAACCAAATGTGTTGCTGAAAGGAGTTTTGAAATGAATGTTTGCTGCAGTGCTAGTGTGCTGCCCTGTAGATAGCTTTGCGCTTTTTTTCTTCGATTTTGACTGCAGTGATTTGCACTAGAAAATGGGGGAGGGTCTTTTCCACGCACAATTTACATGTAAACAGTTTCTACGGTTCCTGCACTGCAAGTGCCTTAGAGAGCATGGAATTCGTATTTGTCGTTGCCATACAACACGCACATTGCCTGATGTAGTGTCACCGATTATAGCACATGATGTAAATCATTCGTGCGGAACGTGCAAAACCTTCACAGTGCAGCAAAATAAATGAGAAGGAATGGAAGGAAAGAGAAAGGAGGCAGGGCTTGCAACGTAAATGGGACGTGGTCGCTCTGTTCCGGCATGGTAGAAGGCGCGGAAGAAAAGTTGCTCACAAGACTAGTTGGTGCTGAGTGCATGGTGTGTCTGTGTTGACAGCAAAGCTTCCCTCTTGGCTATGTGGCGATGCAACATTTTAATTGCTCTCATCTTCTATACTAATGGGTTAATGTTGGAAATCGCTGCTGCAAGATGCTCTCTGAATGGTGTATTAGAAATGCCAGCGTGTAACTGAAATTTTTATGGGGGCCTGGTTGGGGCCTGGTTTTATTGGGACCACTGAAGCCAAAAGACAATTACTTTTTGCCAAGCAGAGCATAGGGGACATTATTTGTTGTTTTTGACTGTAGTGTAATGAGTGTGACCTAAATTGAAAGAAATTAAAGTGGACGTAAAAGCACCCTTTTCTTCAGTGGGATCTGAACCCACAACCTTCGAATTACGTGCATTGGTGATAAGTGAGTTGTATATGCTGCTGAAAGAACCTTAGCAAAAAAAGCCAGTAGATGTCTCAATTTAATTTTAGCCACCATCTAATAAGGGGACTGTGTGTGCACCTCTGTAGTTAATGGTTGTGACGCAAGTGCCTATGGTGTAACTTTCAGCTAGCCACTGGCACCGGCGTGTGGCACTGCATAATCTCTGAGCTCATGCCGAGGAGTCATACGTCCTCATCGGTGAACTTTTTGTGTGTGTGTGCGTGCGTGTGTGTGTGCGTGTGTGTGTGCGTGTGTGTGTGTGTGCGTGTGTGTGTGTGTGTGAGAGAGAGAGAGAGAGAGAGTGAGGTTTCCATATTAAACACACCTACTTCTTCCGTGAGCATTTTGTTATTCATCCACACATTTTCAAAGGTTAAAATTTTGTGCAGAGGATGTCGTGCAAGTAGACTAGTACTTAAATGTGTGCTTCTTGCTTAGCCCAATATTTTGCCACACTTGGCCTTCAAGGCAGGGCCAACCGCATATTTGTGTTTATATGATTCTCATGACGCTTTTGCAGAGCCAGCAACCCCAGCCAACAGACGGCGCGTCAACCGAACTGCAGCTTCTGCATGTCCAACTGAGAGGCCGAAAAACGTATGGTACTGGAAGTCATTGTGATTATGGCTTATCTTTGTCTGTCAACTATTTGTGATCTGTATTGATATTCCTCGTGCAAAAGAAAGATTTCAGGCTCCATCTTTTCATTTAGATTAACACCTTAATCTCAGCCTGGTATGTACAGACCAGCAGATTCATGTCTCTACTCTTCTGTTTGCCATGCCTGACACCCTTCCCAGTGAATTCGTGGCAATCTATATTTGACCTGTTAAAAGTGTTAAGCACACTGTCACTCTTATGTCTGTTGGTAAGTGCAGCACTGTAATTCTCAAGATGGAAAGCAGCATACTATGTCCCACTTTACTTTCTTTTTAGGCAAATAGATTTCTGACTTAAATGCACTAAGCTTAATCAATCCAGACAGCCCTGCCCAAATAGCTGCGTTTGCTAGTTTACCGGGACTTATATTTTGTAATTTTCTATTCAATTTCCTTTTCGCTTCCTATCACGGTGAGCGCATGGCACATCCTCGAGTTTTGTGAAGAGGTGAAAGAAATCGACCTGCTGGGAGATTGGAAACAGCGAGTGATTTTTTTACATTAAATATCAGTGAAGTTTAGTGAAAACAGCTGCACCAGGCATTACTCATTACAGACACAGCCATCTTTTAAACAGATGAGCTCTGCGTTGCATGGCAGCGGGTACAGGCCTTTGACTCTTGGATCCCTGAGCTCTCCCTTTCCCACATTGTTTTTCTATTGCTCACCATACTGAGAATGGGTCAAACATAATAATAATAATAATAAAGTCACAGTTTCGTTGCAAAGGCGAAGCAATGAATGTTATAGCAACAAATTAGAATGTCACACGAAGAACGGCAAGCAACTCGATACTCGCAGCGCGCGCTTAAGTGCAAAGGACGCAGGAAAACAACGCACACAGGACGAGTGCGAACCAACAACAGCCACGGTTAAACACTTGCAGCGTGCTGCTTAAACACAAGGAATTTACTTGTTTATTTGATTTGCATACACAAATGTACAAGGACACAGAGAAAAGAGGGAGAGAGCAAGTTGGCAACTGCCACCAGAGGGGCACAATGCCTTCCTACTCTTTCGGGAGGAGGGAAGAGACAGAGGAAAGGAAGATAGGAGGAGAGAAAGAGGAAGGACGCTCGAAAAGAACGCACAGGTATACGCAGGACTAGCAAGAACAAACAACTGTCACAGTTGTTACTTCTTCGTGTTTTGAGCAGTGCGCTACAACCCAACGCTCTTAAATATTCTTTTTCTTGAAAAGTGCGGCGCGTGGAGTGACCCATTCGCGTCTCCTGCTGAGCGGTGGCGTTCGACACATTGTTTACCCGGCGTTTCACACCGCGAGTGGGTACAGAAATGAGCCACTCTTTAGTGCGCGTCTCAAGGGCAGTTGTCACACTGAAGCAAAGTCTAGGAGCATTGCCTTAAGCGTGCTGTTCAGGCAATCTCGCTGCGTACCGCCAGCGGTAAATGGTGTATATAAATAACTCGCTGTTAATATTCCAAAGAACGGTTGGCGCGTGGCTTAGTTGTCTAATGCACTGCGCTGATGAGCGAGGGATCACAGGTTCGAATCCTGGTGGCACGCTTCGGAAATTTTTTTCTTCTGATTTATTTTTCTTGCTTGCTTTTATTTATATATAGATACATACACATATCCGGGACATGACGGTGACGGCAACGGCAAAAACCCGCCGAGAGTGTTCATATAATTTTTATCGCAATAATAATAATAATAACAACAATAATAATATCTGGGGTTGTACGCCCCAAAACCACAATATGATTATGAGAGAGACATTTGTGAAGGGTTCCAGAAATTTCAACCGTCTGGTGCTCTTTAACGTGCACTGACATCACACAGTACATGGGCTAATACCATTTCGCCTCCATCGGAGTGTGACTGGTGCGGCCGGGATCGAACCCGCGACCTTTGGGTCAGCAGCCGAGCACCATAACCACTACTCCACGGCAGTGAACTGGTCAGACAGAAGTTTACACAGTTATATGAAAAGCAATATTATTGACCTACGTCAAACAGGAATGTTAGAGAAAAATTACCATCGTATGTTGAATGAAATGAAATAAAGTGAAAAAGTTTCGTAGATGCTGTTCAGCAACAATTCTCTCGACGTAATTTGATACATGTGCACCACATGTGACATGACAAGATTACATATAATACCCGATCACGTTAAAATTCGGGAGTAGAAAGAGCAGTGCATTGTAAATGAACTCAGTGTGAAGTGAATTGCTTGTCGAGTTACGACTACAGCATTGTGCATCATTTTGAAGGTATACAAACGTGTTCAGATCGATAAAAGTTGTGGACCAGTTTGTTCTGAATCGATAACAGATATTAGTATAATTATTATTGGTTAAAGTATGGTTTGGGTACAGTTCACTCGGCAAGCATGTGATTGAAGCGGAGGTTTGAATGAGAGGTTGTATTGTCATGAATTGAAGTGAAGCATTGAGCAGAAGAACATTCAAGGACAAGAATATCAGATGATCGCAAAACCAAAAAAATCGCTGGTATGTTTTTTCTCTCTGTTCAGTTAAAATCTACATTGGGTGCTACTTTGCACTAGCATGACGAGCTCAAAACTTGCCGGCATTTTAGAGCAACGATACGTTGCTGCATGCTCATTTTTCTGGCCCGGGATCGTGATATCATGTGCAACATTTTGCCACAAAGCCACTTCAGTTCTCATGCCAATCATTCTTATAGACAGTGTTTACAACTGCTCTGTATTTCTGTTTTATTTATGATGTCACTGCAATTAAATGATGTGCTGCCTAGTCTCTGGTGTTGGAAATTTGTGAGCAAATCTTCCTTTCGCATCTCTCGCAGCTTGAATGGCCTTGGCATGTTGAACCCCATAAACCATCCTTCCTTTCATTTTACAGGCCGATGCTGCGTACTTTTAAAAGACGTGGTATCACGTGGCACATTCGTCCAGCACCTGAAATAGACTATGAAACCACCATTCCTGAACCACTGGAGCTTTCACTGAGCGCCGAGGACGTCTTTCTCCTGGGAGAAACTTGCGGTTCAGAAGCGAATGAAGAAGCGACAGGTGACAGGGACGACTGCTCAGACAGTGACAGTAACAGCGTATGCGTGACTGAGGGCATGGACTATTCCTCAGATGAACAAGACACCGTTCCTACCACCAAGTCCATCGTGAGTGATGCCACTTTTTTTTTTTTCTTTAGATCAGGGGTCTCAATCTCACCACATCTACCGGGCCGCAGTCATGAAATTTAGTCTCCCTCAAGGGCCGGGACAGTGAATTTGGAGCGAGTGGTCGGACGGGGGAGTTCGAAGAAAATGTCGGCTAATATTGTTGCCATTTGAAAGAAAGCCTTTCCCATACCTCAAAAATGGGTCATTTCTGAAGGGGATTTGATTTGAGGATTTGTGAAACATATTATTACTGATATTCAGAATGACTGAAGTCTGGATGCCGATCCTGAAATGCAGTTTTTGTTCCAGTTATGTTTCAAGACATGGTGACCACATTGGGGTGCCTCACGAAAAAAATACTTGATACCAGTCACGTCTATGTAGGTCATAAATATACTTTAAAAAAGTTGTTTAAGATATGGAACGAAGACAGTCATGTGCGGGCTGGGCAGCTAGCAAAGGGTCTATGGGCCGCGTGTTTGAGACCCCTGCTTTAGATACTTGGATGTATGCTGGATGTCCAGGGCAACGTGGTTGTACGGCCAACAGCTAACATGGGCTAGGAAGCTATTTGGTAAAAGTAGTGCATAGTAAATACTGTGCTAATTTATGATGGGCCTGCATGTTCTCTTTACCTGCACTGTGTGTCGTGGCATCTTTTTGTTCGTCAAGCTTGTCTATGTCAAACTCTGAGGCTGTCCGCACGCTGACTGGCAAAAGCTATCCCAGCTGATGGGCTTTTGATTCAGTGAAATCTATTATAATTTTTGCCCTCTGGGCTATCGCATGCCTGACTTTAAAAGGGCCCTGCAACACTTTTCGAAGTATTCGTCTAATAGCTTCATTAAAAGAGCCTATTCTCTCACGAATCGACTGCCGCAAAAGATTTTTAGAATCTGTCCATTACAAGTGGAACTACAGGAATTTGCCACACACTTTAAAGGGACCGACAACTGGCCAGAACATGTGATTAGATCCTGGTTGAAATGAAAAGACCGTGAAATGTAGTGGACAGATTCGAGCATCCATTTCACGTTGTGAGTAGGATTTATATTTTTAAACTCTCTTTAAAAGTAACAAAAAACTGGCATGTCACACAGCCTAGCGGAAGAGCCTTGAAGCTGGATTATGGAGCTGATCACTTTGCTGATGCTGTAATGCACGCGATAATTAGTCCTCAAAATTAGAGTATGCATATTACTATCCATCCCCGCTCCATTCTCAAACTCAAAGGTTATCCGTACACTGACTGGTAAAAGCTATCCCAGCTTAGGGGCTTTTGATTCAGTGAAAACCATTACAATTTATGTCCATTGGGCTTATCGTATGCCTGGTCTTAACCCTTTACGGTCTGCTGTCTGGAAGCACCCGCCAATACAGAGCGACTAACCGGTATGCTGTTGGGAGGCACCTGCCGAGGCATTTTAAACTGCATGGATTCTTGTTTAGAAAATATTCGTCGCTCCATATTTTGTATGTGGCACAAGTGCTTACGAAAGTTGCCTTAGGAAAAAAAAAAAAAGGAATGGTGGAAAAGATATTGACGCTGAACAAATGAGGCCAAGCATGTCTCCAGCCAAAAAAGCTGTAGATAAGAAGTTGTTAGGGCAAAGCAAATGAAATCATGGGCGTGCTATCAAGCACCACAAAAAATTGGTTGAATACGGCAGAGGAGTGGTGTATCGTATAGTGTTATCTTGTGGAAAGTGCTATGTTGGGCAGACGGGCAGTTGTTTAATAACAGATTGTTCGATCAATAGGCTTCATTGAGAAGAGCGCCTTGTTCAAACCTTTCATTGCATTGTAGCGAGTGCGGCTGTGTGCCTTTGCTTTCAGAAGCTCTTAAGATTAAAAGAGAAAGTTGCACGAGAAATTGAAGAAGCGTTTTTAATGACTAGATCTGGTGAGACATGTGTCACGAGGCCGTCTATCATGTTGCATGCCACTGAATTCAATTTCTTGAGCGCTAACCACTAAATGGAACCTTGAATCTTGCTGTTTAGATTTTGACCACGTGACTCTTTGCACGTGTATATATATGTGTGCGTTTTTCAGTCAAACTCAGTCTATAGTTTGCGTTGTCTACTTGGGGTCTTTCCTTGTCTTTGTTTTTTGTGTTGATTTCTACGATGATGCTGAACCAACTCACCCAGCAAGCCGCTCTTCTGGCTCTAATATGATTAGCTTCGTACATTAATTCTGCACCCTTCTTAGTAAACGGAACTCCTGTTAAATGAAACATATTTTCCTGGTCCCTTCAGGTTCCGTTTAACGAAAGTCTAGTGTATTTATGTGCACACAAACCTGCGAGTGTTAGTCAGCGCCGCTCGTAGCCATGATGGAGAGCGTTGAACGCTTTATTGCAATAGCAATTATATGGGCACTCTCGGCTGGTTTTTGCCGTCGCCGCCATGTCCTGTACACACACACACACGCACGCACGCACGCGTGCGCACACGCACGCGCGCACACACACACACACACACACATATATAGGTCACAAAGAAAAATAATTCAGAAATATTTTTCCGGGGCATGGATTCGAACAGGCGAGACCCTTCGCTTCTCAGCACATGGCGTTAGACAATTAGGCCATGGAGTGTATGTCTTTCAGGAAAGCAACGGTAAGCTATTTATAGACACCATTTACCACTGGCAGTATGCCGAGCTTGGAAGCGCTTCAGCTTGTTCTCTTGATCACCAGCAAGATGGTGCAAATGGCGCATTTTAAAGGTCATCACCCTGCTCGTTGCGATGCGTGTGCGCCTGCGTCCTCTACCAGCTGTACAGGGCGTGGTCGCCTGTGCGCACACACTTATCTCGTGATGGGGGCAGTTTGTACGTCTTGCGCTTTCACCGCAAACTTGAAGTTACAGAGCGCACGAAGGTCACTTCGCTCGCTGCAGCGGCCGCGTTTGCGAAAGGAGCGCGCTGCTCAAACACAAAGAAGTAACAGCCGTGACATTTGTTAGTTCGCGCTCATCCTGTGTATACTTGTGCGCTCATTTCATGCATCCTTCTTTGTGTTTGAGCAGCACGCTTTAAGTGTCGAGCTGTGACAGTTGTTAGTTCGTGCTTGTTTTGTGTGTGTTCTTTTCATGCGTCGTTTGTGCTTGAGCGGCGCGCTAGAAGTTTCGAGCTGCTGGCCGTTCTTCATGTTACATTCCAATTTGTTGCTGTCACATTCATTGCTTCGCCATTGCGGCGAAACTGTGACTTTTTTTTTATCACGCCGACACATTCCTTTTCATATTTCTGATGAGATTGTTATCCTAGAGTGTACTACCATGCAAAGATTTGCACATAAATGTTCATTTGTGCTAGCCTGACTCTTCAGGAGATTATTCTGTGGCTAAAATGTTCTGCTTGTCTTGAGAAGCCACTTAATGTATTCTGGTCACGATACTCCAGGATGTCTCAACAATATGGGATACTCTTTTCTTTTAGGGACTCCAGACGGATGAATATGACATTGAAACAACCACCACCTTTTCGTCATTTTTGTGTCACATGACTCGGGACGGAGTAGCTACCGAAGTGGCTCACAAGGCAGCGGACTCGGTGCTGCCAGCAACTCCAAGCAGTCCAAGAAAATCTAGGTTGCGGTACATAACTTACATTGTTTACTGAAATCAAACTGTGAGCCACAGGTGTCGCTGTGCAAGTACAAATGTAAATTGTATCGATAATTTCCAACTGAAGTTTCGGATATAAGCTGCCTTTAAGACTGAAGGTATGGGTGTTACAATTAAAGCTGCACCACTTGTATAGCTTGCAAAATAAAAGTTTACTAAAAACTGCAGGCAATCATTTACGTCGTCTTTAATTTTCTGGGCTGTCATCAGAGTGGCTTTACATGGCAGTCCGTGCCAACCAAAATTTTCACTGTTTACAATATGTTTACAATTTCCATAATCACAGTGCTTAAGACAGCATAGAACAGAAAGTGCACAAAACATGCAAAGTGCTGAATGTGCTTTGCATGCCGTCACGACAACCAATGGTACCGCTCGGAGAGGATCAAGGCCGTGAGCAAGAGAGTCCTTTGTACTAGAAATGAAGTTCTACAATACAATACATTGGGTGAGTTGGTTTTTGACTTTTATAATCACAGTACATGAGACAGAACTACGGAGAAGGCACACGAGAACCAAGCGCAGTGCTTTCTGTGTCTCGTGTGCATTCTTTTCTGTGCCGTCTTACTTGCTGTGCTAATGGACTTCATCATTTGTAGGGGATAGCCATTTATGGAGGGGCAGTGTGCCAGGTGGAACAAACTATTACGATAGCACCCCATCCTTCTTGACCCTGTCCTTATCATATGGCTATCACCAGTGTTTGCCCGCCATGAACTGCAACAATGCCAAACCCACAGTCCCTGTGTTGGCCCCACTAACAGTAGAAGAATCTGGTCTATAATTGGAATTGCAGCTACCATACGCTACTCACCATTGCATTTCAACTGCTACGCGACATGTAAAAAGTCCCGAGTTTTTATGTATTTTCGGCTCAGCCTTTGGTGCTAGGCAATGGTTTTTTGTTGAGACGTGAACATTAGGTGTGTTATTGAAATATGTGCCAAGCACGTAGAAGATGCAAACAAACAACTTTCTCATTACAAATGAACTTTTTATTGCAAAAGTCATGTAAGAGTTACATGGTAAGAATATCACAGTGGGGGGAGCTCCCAGAGTTTTGAAGAAAAAAAATGTCAGGGGATCTTCTATGATTACATAAATAGAGTAATTATATAAAAACAGCAAAAATATGTGGACATGTGAACATTACTAATGGCAAATAAGTTTGCTTTATATAACAAGTGGATACATAAGGTTAAAGGGGCACAAAAATTTTCATCTGGCGTTTTTTTTTTTTTCTGTAGCATGTTGCTGGGGGCCTTTAGTTATGACAAGGCACATCGCTTGCTGCGGCATGCGACAGCTAATTAATTACAGTCGGTTTATTGCTGACCAGTGTCAGTTTCAGTTTGGGAGAGCTCCAAGAATGACTAGCCGCTGGGCATAACAAACGCCATCTAGCGTGTGAAACGGCACACAGAACCATGATGCACTTACACGCTGCCTGCATCGTCTGCTTTTATTCTTGTGCTGCGCGATGTCGTTGCCATCATTGTCATATGGTGGCAACAACTTTCTTGAGGCTTCCACACGTTTGCCCCCGGGCACGGACTCGTAAGCAGCCGCCAAACAGTAGTCCGCTGGCACAAGCGTGGCCAAAGGGCTATAGCAACTATGATGTCATTATTCTAGCTACTCCGACTTTGGAGCTTGGCCACGGTGGTGTCGTCTCGGAAGTTGGGGGGTCATCTTCAGGTCACTTTAGATGATGTCAATGTCGCGAGGTGCTACATATAACGCTGGATTATGCACGCGAACTTCAAAATTTATATAAATGACCTGTCAAGCTATATTCGCTGTTGAAATTTAGTAGACGATATACGCATGTTCACGGGAATCAATCCCACAGGCTATCTTAGCTGCGAAATTCGTGTCAGTGCTAGTTTCTGACGGAATGGTACAACTAATAAGAAACAAAAAATTATAGAAATTTATGCACACAAGTAACAAAAAGTAACAAGAATAATCAAACCAACATGATATATCTTGTGTCATTATAAGTAATATCAATCGCTTATGCTGTCACAAAGATGCAATATACACAGTAAAATGACACAAGTATTGACAGCTAATTAGAAAATTCAAATGAGTCATCTAATTCCCAAACAAAATATTCCTTGCTGCACGCGTAGGGTGAGCGAACATCGGGCAATGGCTTGATTTTGAAAGGTATTAAATTTTATAATGCTCTGCCCAAGGAAAGGGTTGTGAACTTGCCGTAATTCATCCAGGCAAAAGAAAAGTCGCTGCACTGGGAATGCTAGGAACCGTTGTTGCTAGTAATGTGTCCAGGATCAATACCTAAAGCAGATGTGTGTAATAAGCCTATGTGCGATTATGGATAGTTTCTGATGGAATAATTGTCGTAATGGGAGATTGTTAAGCTTAGAAAACGGTGGCCTGCTGAACAACCCAAACAGGCTGAAAGTTCGAAGCCTTGTGCATTGGTTCAGCAGTCGCTGCAGACGTTCAGTATGCATAAAATTCATGTTGGCCCAAGACGATACACAATACAAAAAATGGCTATAAATATAAGCACAATACAAGTCTTTTTTACAAGAGATTGGGCTTGTCTGTGAAATTTTGGTTCAGTATCTAAAATGACACTGAGAAATCGTGCTTCATTTGAGTCCTGCATGACATAATCGTCGATGTGAACAGAAGGTGGGAACGTCAATTTGAATTTCGTGGGGTATGGAATACCGTAAGTGTGGTTTTAGTAGGATTAATGTGCCGGTGATTGTTTTGAAACCATAAAGTAATACTGTTTAAGTTGGCATGTAAAGTTATTGCATGTAAAGATGCTCATGTCGTCAGCATAAAGTCTACTCTTGGTCTTAAAGGGGCCGTGCAGCACTTAATGAACATGGTCAGAAAATGCTGTCAATTGGTAGTAGAGGCTCCTGCAAACATGTCAGCCAAATATCATAGCACTGCACACGGCAAAGAATTTACAATTATATTTCAGGGACAGCTAGAACTTGCTCACTCTTCTCTCGACTTCTGGGGGGACCAACTACATCAGAGGAGGGGAGGACGGCCATTGGTTGATTTGAGCATTCCTGTGTTGCATAAGGCGTATTCACACGGGGGGACAAATCCTCAGGGGAGAAGTGGGGATTGCGGATCACGTGACAACGACGTCACGGATTAGTGAGTGGGCGCGACCCCTCCACGTTTCCTTGGGGGAGACATTGACCTTTTGAGCGACAGGTCAAACGATGCCCATGCGGTGGGGGAGAAAGTGGAATTTCGGGCTGGTGTTCGGTGCAGTTGCTCCTACTGCGGCAACCATTTTGCAATCACTTCGTGGGTGTGTTGGCCGCGATTGCCAAACTTAGCGACAATGCTACTTTTCTTTTTCGATGTTGTAAGGGCACGCGTGCTTGTGGAACCCCTCGTTCGAGGCCTGCTGAACTTGAATGCTGTGCGAGAGTTGATTTTCAAGCAGATAGCGGAGCGCTACCATCACTGTGGCCCATATACAGGTCGCTGATAAGCTTTTTTCGAATGTGGCGATTTTTATGAGCCCATTTTCTTGAGCCCATTTTCTTGAGCCCGTTTAACCCGACGTTACCCGTTTTGCTAAAATAACGACTTAATGAAAAAAAAAAGCTTAATGCATGTTTGTAGTATATTAATGATGAAAAGCAATAAACAGTACATTTGACCGACATTTCTAGACGTTTGGTGGAGCGTCGACTGCTCTCACAGACTACAGAATTTTCATGCAGAAGGCTCCGCCTCATTATACGTAGTTTCAGCGCTATGACGAGGAAAACTTTTGGAGCTATGATGAGCCAACTTATCGGCATTGAACACAAACTTAGTGCCTACCCGAGCGTCGACTTATGTAGGCTATAAGGCGTTCCCACATTATGCATATACTTCTAAAAAAATTTTTAACAGGCCGCCGGAAGCGCGATTGATGCCTTAATTTCCACTGTACGCTCGCGGAATGAAGATTTCATTTTTTCTGCTGCAACTGATGACTGATTCTGCATGGTGATGACAGCAGCAGTCTATACAGTTTTGTGGCACTCCAAAATTTTGATAAAATGCTCATACAGATCACTGTCAAGCATGAAGAGGCGACATCTCTTCCGTTCTCATGGCTAAAAAAAACTATGATAGCTGCACTTCTTCTTTAAGACAAAGCCGACCAACATCGAAAGATGCTTCATTTCAATTCCTATTACTCAACTACATGACCAAAGCCCGAGTAATTAGAACTAAAGTTGTCCGATTCGAAAGGCTCTGCACAATTTCTTCAGCAGAGGAAAAAAAATGTGAAAAACTGCTGGCGACCAATCCAAAGTGCACAGCAGTGCCGGTATTACATAAAACTGTTACGCGCATTCTGCTAAAGGCAGCAGCGCACTTCTCAAAAGCCTAATTCCACACGTGGCTGTTACTGCCAGGCCCGCATTGTACTTTTGTTGTCAGCAACTGGTGAAACGTGTGGCTGTACAAGCCACAAAAGTAGTCTGGTAGCGCCAACCTCCCTCTCCATTCGCCTCCTCCACGTGAGCATGGGACTTTTGAGGGGAACTCTCATCACAGGCTGACGTCACTTTATCCCCCATGGATTTATTCCTCGTGTGAATGCCGGTATAGTTACCGTGACCACTGCGGGGTGCCACAGTGAGCTCACAGTAGTGGCACTAGAGTGCTCACGACCGCACCAAAAGTGAGCCAATGTGTTCAAAGAACGAAAAAAAAAAAAAAAAAGTGGTCAAGGTCATGACACGCTCCGACGTAGCTTCGTGCCCCTTTGTTATCCGACCTTGTGTAGCTTTGAGAGTGCTCATCAGAACTAAAGAAGAGAAAAAGCACTTAAAGTGCACGACAAATCTGTGCCACTCTGCTCACACTTGATGGATTTCAAATTTTTTTTTTGCGGCAATCGATTAGCGAGGCAATATAAACTCTGATAGCAAGGTCATTTTATGATTACAGTAGACTCTTGTTAAGCTGAACTTAAAGGGACCAGGAATATATGTTCCAATATAAGACAAGTTCCACTTACTGAGAAATTAACAGGGCGCGAAATTCAAGTACAAAACCAATTATATTAGAGGCAGTTGCTCCATTTAAGCAGCAATTCCATTTAAGAGATTCCATTTTACCGAGAGTCTACTGTACTTGGAAAAGTGTTGCTGCAGGGCCCCCTTAACAGGAATAGTAAATAGGTCATAGACAAACATCGAAAAGCGTGGCCAAAATTTATTCCTAGGGGGACACCTCCTTTAATCACCTTGAACAAAGAGATGCTGTACAAAGCACAGATCCACCAAATGTCAACAATGCTGTTTACTTTTCTTTCTTGTGGACGTCACCCTTGTTCCAAGGTATCTGCGAAACAACATATCTGCAAGACGAGAGGAATGCAGCGTTACTGACTGTTGAAATTCATACACAACAGCATGCATAAATTTTGGCAGTATAGCAGCATACTTTCACAAATGTGATGCGAATTTCTTCGCTTCTTTATTGCAAAAGCGTGCGACCTTGGATTACGTGGAATGTGTAGGAAGTGGCATGAAAAAAACATGGCCAGACAAACACCGCATATTCAAACTGCTTTTGCCTTATGCAATTTCGATACATTGTATTTAATCATGAGATTACTGGCACGGAACAAAGCAAGCCCTATACCTTACGAGACATTGTGTAAGTGAACCTTCCCAGACAACATACAGTGCTGATTGATGGAACTCTGGGTAATGCCTATGGGTACACCAATTTGTGCCAGATCACAACACTCACTAGCAATTAGGGGGCTAAGCATAGACAGTGGACCAAATTGACAACTTGTAGGTTCTCATTGAATGAATATTGGGCTGGGTCTTTTCTATATCTTTGGGTCCTTTGCTGTCGTTACTGTGACGGTGCACATGGCATGTTAGTCATGCCAGCTTAAAGTATCTACGTGGGTTAATGTTAGTCAGGCTGCCAAGATTACCATGGAGAGACATAACAAAGAAGCATTTAGAACTTTTCTTTTTGGCCTGCCTTCATCTAGCAACATTTACATGCACCATTGAAATATCTGTACCTGGCACTGATGTTTACGCTGCCGGCTACCTCAAAAGAAGCTGTCTTGTTTTGTTTATCATGGGTGCTGTTTATTTTTTAACATATACACATGCATGTTATTGACGAGACTCATCTCAGAGCTCAACAAAGCACTATACAACAGCAATAGAGCACCTTCCAGCATTAAAATTCAACTGCCACAACTGGAAAGCAAGCTGAACACAATAGCCGCTGAGCTAACCGTCACAGACACATAGGAAGATTGACATACTTGAGCAACATGGTAAATAGCACCTCGCCTTGACATGAACTCAATTTAATCATTTACTCATGTAACCAGCATTTGTTCCTCAATGTTTTAGATTTCTCCACGTGTCTTTATGCTGGGTGGTTCTCAGTATTCCAACCCTGGTAGGGAAATGCGGAAAGCGTAGCTTGTTGGTATGGTTCCACTGGTAAAGGGCAACACAAGAAGCACCTCATATAGGCAAAGTGATGGAAGCATGTGTCGTGCAGCCCTCGATTTCCTCCCATACTTGCGCACTTGAATCGGACGATAGGCTTATCTTTTGCTCTTGCCAGTCTTTCTATGCACTGTGTGATGATTTCATTGTATAGGCTGTAATTTTGCATATTGATTAGCAACAAGTGCTCATCCTTTGGTGTTTTTGGCATTTTTTCTTGTTGCGTTGTCCTTTACCTAAGGAGTGGGGTATTATGCAATAGTTTATAGTACACTGTCCATTTCAGCACATGATGCCTATTGTACAGAGCTAGAAAAACATTAAACCAGTCCAATGATGACCGCTGGCTGTGGAGCCCTATCCAATCAGCGTGCCTTGACCTTGAAATTGACCATCTGCTTAGTAAAAACTATTACAGAGTACAATCTCCATTTTCTGATTTTCTGTGGTTGGTATATTCCTTCAGGAAGTCCCAATATTGTCGAAGAATATGGAACCCCTTCCTCTACTGCCTATTGTGCAAACCTGACTTTAAACTAATGAAATCCTTCCAAATGGTCATAAAAAAAGCAAGACAGTTATACCTTTGATAGATGCCAGGCATATACTGGTTCCAGTAGAAGAGCATCAGGAGAGGGTTTTCACAGATCCAGACGGTGTTAAGTTTGTTTGCGATTGCAACAGACATCAGCTCGGCACAACGCTCTGGTAGCAACACACCAACTACCTTCACTGCTGGTTCATCCTGTGAACAGATTACACTGAAATTAGTCGGAACATGTGTTGCTTTAGTTCAACTTGACACAGTAACACAGCATGCTTTAATAAAAAGAAGGGCGATTTCACGGTGAGGTTTAAGGTTCTAAAGCTGTGCCTTGGCTACAAGAGATGAAATAGCGGAAAGGCTTGGTTTCACATTGGTAATCAGGAATGTTTGAATTCACACCTAGATCAAGAAGCTTTTTGTTCCCTCTCGTTTCTCTTCCAATAATCTTAAACTTTCTCCTTGTTTTACATATTAGAGTGAACATCACACGACGCTGTTCATGCCTTTTCGGCCTTGAAGTGTTAACAAACATCAGCAGAGAATACAAGATGTTGTAAATGTACTAGAATAACGTAGGAGATGTTTTGCTGTGCAGCACCACAAAACATTCACTTTAGGCAGAGGAGGTGACAAGGATCTTTGCCGACTAGTCAAGCAAAATTGTCACACCACATTAACCAGTAGCATTAAAATCACCACAGCCTTCACAGGAGCGTGGCGATATCTTATTTGCGCCACAGGCAATTGTTTTCTTTAGTGGCACGAACAGTTGCTGAGACGTTGAAGCTCAGCAATGAAAAGAATCATCTCACTTGCCACAGCACACCCATCACTGATGGCTTTTGATGGCTTTTGATGGCATGGGCCAATAAAGCCATCTTCCGACGGTAATGGACATCCTTCAGTCCCTGCACCATGTGCAAAGTTCCTGTGAGTTGTGGCAGTGGTGCAACAGGTCGTGATGTCATGCCTCCCACCGAGTTCAGGGCTCCACCATGTAAATATGTACTGCTTTAGAGGCAGTCATGTACACTACTCAGCGTGTTAAGTGCATTTGCGACTGTAAAACAGGGGGTCTTGCAACAAAGTATGTCGCTGCATAATTATACACTCTATGCATGTTCCTTACCTTAAACTGCAACACTCACAAGAAGTTGTCTTCGCTCAAATTTGTTGAACGGGTCAGGAAGCACTTTTTTAAGTAATGATTGATTGACCTCACTATCAGAGTTTATTGCCTTATGAATGGATAGGCGTCAAAATTTCTTGAATCCGTCAAGTACGGGCGGAGTTGCAGGGATCCGTCGCGCGCTGGAAGCTACAGATGAAGGCACGACAAGGGAAAACGAAGCTACGTCATGCGCGCATCATGACCTTGAGTGCACGTCACGAGATGCAATTGCTCTCTCTCCCCGCGCTACTCCGGTGGGCACAAGTGTCACTACTGAGTAATTTTAGCACACTATCGAGCACGTCACCTGGCACTTGGCAGTATCCAGTGGCAAGAAGTACATCTGACCCAAACGCCGCTCTTGCTTTATGCCAACTATCGGCCAATAGCAGCAATTATCTGTGTGACGCAAAGCTTGCTGTATGACGGCCTTCCAAAGAGCGCGAGCACAGGCCTCGGTATGAAGAGAGGGCACTTGAGAAAGTAGCAACTTCATGCTCTGCTTGTGAACTCTCCTTACTGCGCACGACTGCAAGGTTTGGCTGAGCTGTTCCACAGCAGCGCCTGCTTTCCGCTGCATGTGTTTTTTCACCAATCACGAGGGGTGGTTCATGACCCTTTAAGGCTAGCACTCTAGGCCGTTAGATCCCTCATTCATGCATCAACACTCTCACATGGCAATCAACACTTTACCGATATCGATTCATGGGCATTAATTGTCATTGGTGTCATCACTGGTCCCGGGCACACAATTGTCACATCGATCAGGCCGGTCACCTGCCCCTGCACCATCAGACTCTCCAAGTAACCCTGGAAAAATTTAGAAATATTTCATTCTGTCACGATTTAGTGGCCACATCATTTTCCTGCGTACAAGCCCATTTAAATTGTTTCGAGAAGTTTAATACAAGCCAAAATAATTGTTAAGCAAAAAGCATCTGCATGTCATAAGCTTGCAGAGCTACACCTAAGTTAGCAGCAATGTCCCACATCAATTAGAGTTGCTTTTGTGTGTGTGATGACTGTTGCACAATGTTAAACCCCGACATGCACAAAGGGAGTGCGAGAGACTGCGATACGTTAAGTATATGATGAAATAATGTAAGGCAATTAATTCACCTGAATTGCATGCTTGGTTGCAGCATATGCTGGAGCCAGATGAACACCTAGAAAATAAAAAAAAGTGGGGATAAGTAGAATGATTGCTTTTGGCAGTTGCACGCAGCAGATAGTTTCAAGTTTAGTTGTGCGCTCTGTTATACTTCAGTAAAGTTAAATATGACCATAGCTTCAAGTATGTTGTACATAATTAACGGTTGCAGTAAATATCATAGTGCCAAGGTTTTACAAGCAAAGCCAGAGTCGCACAGCGGAATTCAGAAGATTCAAATTAGCAGCAAACTTTAAAAGGCCCTATCGGTGGACTATCGTTATTCTAGACTAGCGTGTTTTAAGAGAGTGCAATCTGTCTTTGTGGATGAAGTTTCTTGTATTTAGTTTTTCATCAATTATTCTCATCAATGGAATCAAAGTTGGCTGAAAAATTACTACATTATTAGTTCTTATCTAGGAATGTCACTGAAGGGAATGTTTTGACGAGGGGATTTGTCATCAGTGCACTTGTCTGTAAAAATTTCCCTTCAGAAAGTTGTCTGCAGAGACTCTCAATCTTATCCAAACACCGTTGATCACTTCAAGCCTTCATCTACCTGTGAACATCCATCCAGTCTGAATATCTCTGCTTAATGAGCTGCCATGGTCAGGTTTGAGAGGATAACGAGGCAGAAAAATGACTCGTTTTGTAAGGGCCCTGCAACTCCTTTCAAGTTTATCATAGAATGACCTTAATGTTGTACTCTTGCCCCCCAAGAAATACACTTCGAATCCATTAAATGAAAGTGGGAATATTTGAAAGAGTTGTACTGCGCTTTCTCTTTTTTAGTTGCCATGAGCGTGCTGAAAGTTACACAAAGCAATGGTGTGATGCACTTAAAAAGTTACGTCACCATGTGTCGTGGCCTTGAGCGTTCTCTACTTTTCTTCTTTGACCATATTGGCCACTACTTCTAGTCCGGCACCTGGTGCGGGGGCCACGGTACCTACACAACACAAGGTGTGGCCTCCGAGATCCAAGCTTGCCAACCAGTGCAGCAGTTGGGGCATGTTGGAAGTTGGGGGTCACCCCAACTTCCAACTTCCATTTTAAAGAGAGCTAACAGTGCACTGAAAACACAGACGAACAACGGCACACATATACACACACACAGGTGCCTGTGTGTGTATGTGTATATGTGTGACATGTATATGTGTGCCTTTGTTCATCCGTGTTTGTCGCGCGCTTTTAGCTCTCTTAAAAAAAATTCTTCAGCTAGCATGCACTTGCTTTCTGCATAGTTTTGCGACAGAGAGAGCAAGAGATCTCTGACTGTTTTTAAACACGAAATTGTGAACTCTTTGCTGCGTTCAGTGCAATAATATTTGGCTCGCACGTTCATAGCAGACAGCTCGCCTACATTTTTAGACTCTCTTAAAGTATGCAATATCTGTAGTACAGCCATACCTTGTGTTCCACTCATGCTACTTGTGGCTACGACGTGCACCTTCCTTCCCGCCTCTTTTGCATTGACAAGAACGAGTCGGGTGAGTGACATGTGGCCAAACACATTGACCTCAAACATAGCCTTGTCCTCTTCGATTGTGCAGTCTTCAAAGTTTTTCATAGTGCATATTCCAGCATTGTTGACCAATACGTCTACCTGCAGTTATACACAAAACTGGCAATACAGGAACATAAAGACAAAGTAAAAAAGAAATAGAGTGAGACAATTGCTTTGGCTGTATATTTCACATTTATATCCCAAGCATAGAATAAGAACATTCATTATCAGGTTTTATTGGCACATTAGAGCCTTGAAATGGATATCGGTGGCATTATTTCCTATTTTGCAACAGCCAATAGGCACAACATCGGTATCACAGATCAAAATTTATCTGAGAAACGCATGTCTCGGCGTGTTTAAAGGGGCCTAGCAACACTTTTCCAAGCAATCATGAAATCACCTCACTGTCGGAGTTTATTGCCTTCTGATTCAACTGCCACAAAAATATTTATGATCTATCAAGTACGAGTGGAGTTACAGGGATTTATCGCACACTCTAAGCACTTTCTCTCTCCTTTCATCCCAGCGAGCATGCTGAAAGCTCATGACCTTGCGCACTTTCTTGTTTTGTTCGATTACGCACGCGACCAGTGTATTAACGTTGTGCGCGGCTCACTTGTCCACGCTGCGACGTGCCGCTCCTTGGGAACGTCACGGCGGCCACGGTAACCGTGCAGCTCACGATGTTCAAGTCAGCCAATGGCCGTGTCATTTGGGTATGTGATGCAGTTGATTTTGGGTATATGGCATCATTTGTCGAGAGAAGAGCGAGCAATTTCTTGCTGACTTTGAAATTTAATTGTAATTTCCTGCCGCATGTTGCGCTATAATCTTTGGCTCACACGTTTGCAGGAGCCTTGACTACCGATCGGCAGTGTTTTCTGACCATGTTCAAGAAGTGCTGCAGGGCCCCTTTAAGAACAATGAAATTTCGAGGAAGTTAGTTCAGTTCAATGGCGTGAAGTAATATATTAATGCAGTTACCCCATACACTCTGTCCGACATTGCAAGGCAATGCACATGCTCTAACTGTTCCATGAAAAAAATACATCTGTAAGGCACAGCACTTTTCCTCTTTGGTGTACAGAGGAAATATGTCTTACTTGAGAGATCTATGCTACTCTTGAGCTGTTCACATCCCTCAAATTCATGGGTTTCAAACACCTAGTTACAGAACATACGAAAGAGAGAAAAAAAGGAACATATTCAAAAGCTTACAGTTCCGTAAAAGTCCAGGACCTTTTTGAGTTGATCAGCATGGCAGGAGATGTTGGCCAAATTGAATGGCAAAACCAGCACTTTGCAGTGATTGTTAAGTTCTGAAAACCAATTATAAATAAAGAATAAAACATGAGCACATTATGCTTATGTAAACTAAGTGCTGTCATGTATCATGGAATGACCCACGCAAACATGAATAGCAGTAGCCAGTCATACAATTTTTTGGAACTGCTTTTACACTCATGTTCAACAACACTAGTTTTATGCTCTAGGTGCCTTTGGTCAGCAAGAGCACTTTAATCTCAGGCACGGCACACACGACTGCCATGGTGCTGCAAGAAGATTTTGCACAGACCGAGAACAGTTATGATCATTGGGGAGCCTTGCAACATAGATTTATTTAGTATGTGAAACCAAGTCGCACATTTTTAAAAGATGGTTTAGTTTGGTTGGTTCCAATGGTGCATAAGTAACTTAGGCTATCATGCACCAAACACATGGTCATTTTTAAAAGAGCACTGACAAAATTTTGCACCTTGTTTTTTCTGTTGCAATAAGTAGCTATTGACCCACTTATCATGGCTTGAAAGCTCATTTGCTCGAGTGCGCGATGGTTAATTATTTGGAGACGATTTTATAGCACCCAGTCGCAGTTTCGGTTTCAGAGAGTGCCGAGGGATGCGGGACCCAGAATGGTTTTCATGTAAACATAGCTGGCTATGTGAGCACACAAAACCGTGTACACATGAGCACCGCGTTGACAACTCTTTTCAACGAAGGCTTGCTGGGTGCTGCTATAATCCCCTCTGAGACGTTGTAAATATGTGTGACCCTCCCAAAATGCACTGCCGAGGCAAGGACATCAGCCTTTGCACTCCCGTGCAAGTGTGCCCCCTCTTTCCTTTGAAAAGGTCTGCTAGGAGAGAGCGCTTGCAAGGATCGTGGCAGCCAATACAAACTCGTGACACAGGTGGTGGTTGGTTGTTTACGCGAAAAGCAAAGGGGCGTTTTGCGTGCAGTGGCACGACACGCACTTTAAATATGATTTTAAATACGTTCTAGACTATATTATCTGTTGATATTTCATAGATGGTGTGTGTGTCCACGCAAATCTATCCCACAAGTTATCTCGCCTTCAAAATTTGGTGTCGGTACTCCTTTAACACAAGCAAGATGAGGTTCTCGCTGTGCCAGAAAATCTGACAATCAGATTTTGGTAGTTAACCTTTTAAAAATGTGTCTAGGCTGCACAATAGTTAGCTATATGTTCAACACTATCATTTAAACTGCACATGCTTTCACACCAGTAAAAAGCTCAACCTCTCATGCCTTTGCATTACCTACAATCATAGGCATAAGCACGGTCCCGCATTAGGACTGGCATCACACAGCCTGACGCAGAACATATGTCTTCATCATCACTTTGACAGCGACATACAAGCTTTCATGTGCTGCTTGCAACATAAAAGTTGCACAAGACTCTACTCTCCTCTACACACCATGCACAAGTGTAACACTTCGTTATTACCCCAAACTGTAGGCCATAATAGCTAGTGATTGCTGTTCCCATTCTCAGAATGTTTATCCTATATCATGTGATGCTCACCCAAACATCTGTCATGAACAGCTTGCAGCCTTTGCTGATGTGTGCCAGAAATAACGAGTTTGGCACCCACTTTAGCCAGCTTGTAAGAAAGCCACTCTCCAATGCCACTGGATGCACCTGTAATCCATACCACCTTGCCTTGCAGGGAAGCTGCATGAAGAATACAGATAATTCAGATGCAGAAAACAGGCTAGGACAGGAATCAAACATTGCAGAAGGCTTGTGCGAATAGTAAATTTTAGGTCCAAACGAATTCGAAGCGAATAGTGATTTGGTCGAAGCGAATTCGAATAGTTTATATCACATATTATAAAGAAAATGAGCATATTTGTCATGACCAAACTAACTAGCGCAATATTTTTAAAGTTGAAACAAGGCATATGCATATGTCATTCTTTTTGGTTCAAAGGGAAGTGGAAGCAACTTTGAGTAATAGCAGGATTTGACTTTCGGTAGAATGCAAGTGATAACCTGTAAAATATGTTACGTTTTAAAATTTACTATACTTAAAGCATATAAGCCGGTATAACAAGCTTTTGAACTTAAAAAATGATGAATCGATGTGAGGTTAATACAGTAAAACCTCATTAATTCGAACTCTGTTATTTCGAAATCCCGTATAATTAGAAGTATTTCCTTGGCCCCGTATTTTGCAATGTAAATTTGAGTGGATAATTTCAAGCGGCGGTCAGTACCAGCCCGGTTAATTCTAAAACTGGGTGCCATGTGCCAATTCCCCGATCCCGATTTAGCCGCAAATCCGCGGGATGATGGCCCTTAGGAGCCACAAGGCAATGCAGTGTAGCGATACTAATGAGTGACAAGTGAAGCATCCCAGCCTCGCTGCTGCCAGCGCAAGAAAAAAATTAAACAAAAGGCGGTCTTGTGGACAACTGAAATGTGCACCTGCGGAAAAGACTTGCTTCACTGCAACGCAGCGGTGACACGCGGGCAGCATAACGCATGCTTCTCTCAACGTCAGCGCGTCATGATTTGCCCATTCTTCTTGGGAAAATAGAGAAATTAATAAAGGGCGGTCTGACGGAATTCGCGATGTATGCGAACCTCCGAATGGCGGTTGTTCCGGCAATTTGCGCGCTTGCACTGCTGGCGGAGTACTTGCCTGCAACGCCTACTTCAAAAACTCAGTTCGAAAACTTCAATGATCATCTTTTCCACCCAGAACACATCGCGAATTCCGTCACACTGGTCATTATTAAATTCTTTATTTTACGAGAAAGAATGGGCGAATGGTCGCATCGTGACGCGCTGACGCTGAGAGGAGCAGGTGACATGCTGCCCGCGTATCACCACTGTGTTGCAGCGAAGCACGTCTTTTCCGCAGGCTCGCATTTCAGTTGACCACTAGACCGTTTTTTTTCCCTTTTTTTTTTTTTCTTGCGCTGGCAGCAGCGAGGCCCGCAGTTTGCCCGGTTTAGCGGTTGCTGGAAGACATAACCCTTGTAGCCGCAAACTAGCAGGAACAGCAAACGACCACCTCTGATTACTTCCAGTAATTCAAAGTTCCTTGCATCCCGCTTTTTATATGTTTGGTTAATTCGAAAACCCGCTTAATTAGATTTTTCACAGTCCCAGTGACTTTGAATTAACGAGGTTTTACTGTATGTTCATTTAAACTTGAAGTGGGGCTTCGCGGCAGTGCAAATTTCTCCTGGAAAGGTGTATTCACGGTACAGCACACCTCCACAGCAGTGAAAGCACCTTTACAGGGAGTTACATGCGGTTTATATGTCTATTTGTTCCATTTCGAATACTTCGAAATTTCCTAGATTTAAATTCGTTTCGAAGCGAATTCGAATACTGTAATAATCGTTCGAGTATTCGAAGTGCTCGAATATTCGCACAAGCCGAGAAAAGATGTTAGAAAGATTTCAGCAGGTGCAATCACTTCTGGTCGCCAAGTTACCGACTTCTTTACTTCCAAATACACCAATGATCACCTGCAACAACCGACATCTTCTTCTACAGCAACTTGCATACAGTGAGATATTGTTACGTGGCAACCTGCTAATTTTTAAACTTGCATCAAAAGGAGCATTTTTGCATTAAGGCGTCCACATTGAAGTGAGGCCAGGAATCAAACCTGTGAGTTCGTGCTCTGCAGTGCAGCAACCCCAGAGACAGCACTTTTTAACTAAGAGAGTGCGTGGCTTCATAAGCTTTAAAGTCGCGCATGGCTTCGACTTGCTCCCATTTCCACAAGTAAATGACATTTTCTTATGTGGTATCACCCCAAATGAGAGAACAGTGTTTACTTGTAGAAACAATGGCTAGTGGAAGCTATGTGTGATGTTAAAGCTCATGAGGCCACGCGCTGCCGTGTTGAAAGTCATAATGAGCATGACTGAACATCACTGCAGGATGAAGGCCCTTCAATTATTTTCAATTTACCCAGTCTTGTGTGAGCTAATTCTATACGCTGTGCCTGCTAATTTCTTAATTTCGTCACCCCACCTAACTTTCTACCGTTCTTGGCTGCACTTATTTCCCATCCCTTGGTAAGTGTACCATCGGTGTAGCTATACTGCTTGTTATCAGTCGTACACATTACACAGCCTGCCTCACTGCATTTCTTATCTCCTAATGTCAACTAGGATTCTCGGATCCACTCTGCTGTCTCTCTGTCACGCCTATCATTCTTCTTTCTATTAAACGCTGTGTAGTCCTTCTTCACGAGTTTCTTTGTTATGCGCCAAGCTGCAGCCCCTTAAGTTAATACTGACAGTATGCAATGATTGGCCACTTACAGCAGTAAAGTGCCCGTCAAGATTTGGGAATGTCTGCCATGTGCACTTCATCCCATCCTTTTTCTTCAGTGAATTTCAGTTTCATGAGTGGCATGCCCTGTACATGCTATTCATAGGCGTGCGCACGAGGGGGGCAGGGGTGTGGGGCGGGCGCCTCCCCTAGTCATCTGAAGAGGGCGCCATGTGAGCCCTATACCATTACTCAATCGGGCCTGTCCCGTCATTGTTTAAAGTGCAGTGTTATGGCCACGCAGGTTTTTGGCGATAATGGTGGTCGAGGACAGCAGATGTCGCATTCCAAGAGCCGTTTTTTTACACCAGGAAATCCGGGGACTAAAGGCAGGGCATTGTGGGAAGCCAGTAATCGCTTCATTTTAATTTTTGCATCCACTACGAAGCTTGTTTTCGTTCGAACTCGAGCCACATAGGGAAGGAGGTGGGGGTGTGTGTGTGTGTGTGTGTGTGTGTGTGTATATATATATATATGCGTGTATATATATATAGTATATATTCTAGTTCACTATAGGGCTGCCACCTTCACACTAGAAAAAGAAACGGTCTGAAAAAAAAAAAAAAAAGACGCCATGTTCAGTCTTTGACACGCAATGTTCATGTGTTGTTGACATTGTTCGCCTAGTCAGAAGTCAACATAATGTACATGTACAAAAAAGAAAACACAGCTAACCAACTATTCTGGTGGCATAAAAATAAATTCCGCCTACATATACGTCGTCCATTTGGAACGAAAAGCTCCCGCAATTATTATTACTACACGTCGTCCACGGCCAGGAGCCAGCTCGCTCTCAGGTTGAAATCTGCAGTCTTTCGGAACAGACATTGTCGTAATTTTCGCTGCTTCGAAGGTGGAGAATTTAGGCTCATGTTCATTTTTCGCTCTAGTCAAATGATCGGTATAACAGGGGGATCAACTATTTCGCGTTTTTATCATGCGTAAGATAGAAATTGGTTGAAAATTGCGAGAGTTTTGGTGATCAACGAAAAATATTTAGTATCTTCGATGTTGCTGTATTTACGCTTAAAAAATGCAAAAAAAAAGTAATCTCGATACGATGGCCAAAAAACCGGCCAATGACTGCTGGTCTTAGGTGCGGATAGTGCAGACCGACTAGGCAGTCCGGATAGTGCGGACTGTTCAAGAAACCAGCCAGGCCGGTCTAAAACCGTGCAGGCACTGGCAACCCTATAATAGTCCACTATAGGTCTAGAGACCTGGTATGGTGGCGCTGCTGCTCCCGCCCTCTGTGGGGCGAGCGGGGCACTCTTAGGTTGGGAGAATACGTGCGCGCCTGCATGTTTCAGTGCGGCAGTGGCCAGGGGCGTAGCCAAGGGGGGGGTTGGGGGGGTTCAAACCCCCCCCCCCCGAAATTTTTCAATTTTGCTTGCGTATATAGGCACGCACACATACAAACGCACGCACGAACATACATAAAGTATGGTTGAACCCCCCCCCGAAAAAAATTTCTGGCTACGCCCCTGGCAGTGGCGGTTGCGGCAGCAGGTTTTCCTTTAGAACAGCAATCTTTGTTTGCCTTTTTGTGCATAAATGCACCGTGCTGAATCACGTTTACTTGTGTTTCATGTTTCGGTGGATAGGCAGGCTGACAGAAGGTATAGCACTTGCAGGCACGGACGAGAAAGCCACAACGGGGCGCCCGTGTCTGCTTGCGCTTCAACCAACTAGCCCAAAAAGCCACTTTGTCAAAGACGATCTGTCGGCGGCTCTCGTCGGCATTCAACTAAGTCCCCCTTTTATTAACGAAATATTTGTGGCGCTACTGAGAACGAGGAAGAATGAGAGAATACAGTATATAATCTCTCGTTTATCTTCCTTGTTCTCAGTTGCGCCACAAATATTTCATTTTAAACCAAATCGCCGAACGTACATCCTGCAGCCCCTTTTGGCCTCAAGGTACCCGAGAAAGGCAAGAGACCTCTTCGTCCCGTTTACGGCTGAAAACCGAGCTATGAGCACACCCTTCCATAGTTAAAAAAAACACCACAGCTGCGTGCAGCGGTAACGAGAAACAACTAGTGCTGCTACGTCCCTTTTAAACCGCACTGGGAGCCGATTGAACCACACACACCATTTCGGGCCGTGCGAAGCGCCCATGAGTCCCAATTGCTGATTGTAGCGCGTCTTCAGCTCTCGCGTGAACGCGACTACAAGAGGCAACCATCGTGTGTTGTTCTGACGTTTTCGTAGGATTTAAGATGCGGACAGGTGCTTCAACGAGAGTTGTTTGTCGTTTTGCATGAAGTTGTACACGAGTGGTAAGTTGTGCGGTATGAAAGAAGAAATTCCTGAACGCAACGGGGACTTCCCACGTCTATGACGAGCGCACAGTGCAAATCAAGATCGGGGACTATGATGTATGAGTGGAGATGAGCTCTTTCTTATCTTTTGTTGCCCTTCGGGGGCTGAGCTGTTGAACTATTGTTGATCCCAACAAAGTGGATGCTGCAAATGCGTGTCTGTTTCCGCACTGATTGCCACTGCTCGCCGTTCTGGCAGGCATGACGAAACCACGCACCAGAGCTAAATACGCAGGCAGGCGTTATGCCCTTCTAGGTGGCAGTTGTAAGCCTGCTCTTTCTTTTTGTCCTACTATGTCTGTGTATCACAAAAATAATAAAAGTTGCATGAAAGTGGGATCATTTATGGATGAAGTTCAAGGAGTTGTTTATACGCCGCTTAGCTCTGGTGGAAAGTTATCTTTCATTTTCGTGTGATTTCTGTGGGAACCGGCAGAATTTTATAGGCGGTTGTTTGCCAACGGTGTTTCTGCAGCTGTTGTGACAGCCATGTACGCAGCAGTATGAGAACATGCCGGATTTAGCGACACGCCTATCGTCCCGGTGCGCCCGCAAGCAACCGGCTCCCATCCTAACTTTTCCGCTGCGTGCGTGAGGGGGCGCTGCCACCTCGGCTTGGAGTAAGATAGCTTTAATCGAAGTAAAGACACTAGGCCAACACTAAGAAAAAGAAGAGTAAAAGTTTTCTTTTGTCGAGCCTGGTGGCACACTTGTCACTGCCCCGTTATAAAGGGGACGCTCATAGCATCCGAAAGGCTTGAAACAGCAGCGCGCAATGCCTATTGGCCGCGAGATCGAGTGGAGTCGCCGCCTGGCGGCTTCTGGCTGAACCGCGCCTAGTGTGGATTGCGCCATGCGTTGTCTGCTAGCCACGTTGTGTTTGCATGTGCGCATACGTTATGCAGGTCCTCAAAAGGCGGTTTGTTCTGTTGCGTTAGTGCAATTTTAATCGCTCGTACGTATGCCTAGCACGATCTAAAGAAGCATTTGGCCTTCATCGGTTGTATGTGCACTGTAATAAGATCAGTGAGTGCTGTGTGTGGTCGTCGTACCCTCCGTTCACGAGAGTCATTAGTGTAGGTGCCGCTCTGTGGTTCAAGCGCATTGCAGAGGGCACTTGGCGTCTTAAAGATGAGAACTATTAAATCTCATGTGAATGTAGCCTTTTAGCGGCTCGGTAGTAAAAAAAAGCTCTCATGCACTTGGGCATTGTGGTTAGGTGTATAACTTCGGGACTGTTGTTTATAGGTTACGCGACGAGCTTTAGTTGCGTACGGTCCTCGTCCCACTACAGAGAAATATTTCTGTCAAGTCAAGTCTGACACTTTGGTACTTAAATTGTCCCCTAAAAAGAATAGTAAATTGAATGACACGGAAATCGCAAAACTGAGTTGCCTTGCGCAATTTTAACTTGTGGCGAAATTTATACAAAAACACCCGTGTACTTAAATTAAGGTACGCGTTAAAGAGCCCTGATGGTCAAAATTAATCCAAATGGCGTACTTTACATTTATGTCGTAGTAATTTCACGCGAAGCCACATCTTTTTTTTCTTTACATTATCTTGAGCGTTTGTGTTGTGTTGTTATAGATTGACAGAAGGCAGCGGACATTATTCGCATGGAAAAACGTACTTTGGTCCCGTGAAATAACCGGTCCTTTGTTCCATTACTGTAGTACAAGTAATCAATCGAAGAAAGTTCCATGCTGTACAGTTACCTTTGTGTACTGTTACTGGAATAAAATTAAGCATGTGCGTGTTAAACGTCTCCGTAGCGTAAAGCGCGGTCAGCCACGTAGGTTTCCTCAGTAAACCTATCAACTGTCCTACATTTCATGGAGAACTGTATAAGGAATGCGGATGAATATTTTAACACGCTGGGCACAAAGTGCTATTTGAACTCATCGTGCAGGAATATGGGCTTTCTTTTTGTTGTGGGGTATCCAGATGAACAGGAAGTAAATACTTAATTCGGTCGCGCTACAACAGTGCGTAGTAGGTGGAACACAAGCTAAACACGTAAAAATAAAACAACAAGAAAACGTCATCCATTGCGAAAATGCCGACTGTTGCCGAAGGCGAGCAACCCGTTTGTTGGCAGGATGCCCTTCTCTCACAAGTAATAGTAACGTTCAGCGCGCTTCGTGCATTCATTCGGGAATGAAGAGCGCACATATTACCAGAAAGCTGCAGTCAACACATTTTTTTTTTTGCCGGAAGTCGGGCCAAATCGCTCACATCTAAGCGCTGTTGTGTGCGTTTGTATACGCGCCGACAACCGCCTATCCACACTAGTGCGGCGACGGTGCTGCCACCTGTAGCCCGATCTTGCGGCGAATAGGCGGACCCTGCGCACGCCAATCAGTGCCTCCCACGCAGGGGCGTAGCCAAGGGAAGGGGGTTGGGGGGTTTCAAATGTGCTTGCGTATATATATATATATATACACGCACATATACATAAAGTCTGGTTGCGAACCACACCCGAAAAAAATTTCTGGCTACGCCCCTGCCCCCACGAAACACAAAACCTCTATAAAACGTCTTTAAAACGTTTAAAACCTCTATAAAACGTTTCATGGGTGTTTTGTTTCATGAGTTCCTATATAACAAAAGGTGGCACTGGTTGTACAGCCGCACCTGCGGGCATGCGTGGTGTGAAGGGCACACGTGAAACAGTGCAGCGGCGCGAAGATTTTATTACGCTACACAACCCCCGACATTACGCTTCTGGCAGTGGTTATGTCTTATATAGTTCTTGCGACGTCAGAAGATGGCGAATACAGTATTTTAAGTTTCACTTTTTGAGCGCACAAATGAACAAGGACGAAAAACGACGCGGACACAGCGCTGACGTCCTTGTTCATTTGTGCGCTCAAAAACAAACGTGAATTACCAACATGCCCATAGCATACGCTCCTCTTTCAAGATAGTATTTTAAACTACGCGCCGAAGAGTCGTCAGCCAATACGCTACAGACGCCAAACCATTGGTCGTAGCATTTCGGCATTTCTGCAAAGGGCGCACGTGGGTCGTGTACACGGGACACGCACACACGGCAGTGACAGTTGGAATGAAATAACGGCAGTCTTCGTTATTTCATTCCAACTGTCAAACTGCTTGCGAACGTGCCCCCCACCCCCTTTTTTTTTTAGTTGTCATATTCGACTAACACTGTAACACAACTGCGTACAAGTACAACCGATCAAATCGACCCGCTCTTCGCACGCTTGCCTTTGAACGGATAGACGCGCGTACTTTTCTTACCTGGAGACACTCCGAACTTTTCACAGAATAGCAGAGTCAAGTCGGCGTCGGCACGTATCAACCACAGCGCAAGAAGTGCGATGGCAGCACACACCGCAAGAAGCGGCATTGAAAGCAATTCATTCAACATTTTCTGTCAGATTGCGTTCCGGGCGCTCTGTATGACTACTGATCGAACTGGTGGAACAGGTGCGTCTTATCGGAATGCGACGACGAGCCGGGACCTACAGCGGCTCTGGCGTTGCAAAGTTGTTTATGAAACCCGGCATCCAAGGCCAGCCGCTCCAAATAACGAATCAGCAATTACGCACGCGTGTGCGCACGTACAGCTAGAAATGAAAGATGAAGATAGCAATATCAAAAGGTTCTCGGATTGCTTTCTGCAGTACCATGGGCGTAGCCGGGGGGGGGGGGGGGGTTCAACCCCCCGAAATTTTTACATATATACAAGCGCGCACGTACGGTTGAACCCAAATTTCTGGCTACGCCCCTGTGCAGTACGACTGGAGTCCTGCAAAAGCGTGCCCATTCGCTCACAGCCAGTTGTCACACAAGAGTTCGCGCGAACCATGTATGTCTTTTCCAAGGAGGTCTTTTTTCAACCTCCTTGGTCTTTTCCCTTGCCAGCATCGCGGCGATATGTGTGACAATGAAGTTGGCGAAGTCATTGCATTTGTCAAAGGACTGAATTCGCCCTCTCATTTCAGCTTCAAGGAGCGATTGGAGGATGGATCGTAATCGGTGACCCCCCCCCCCCCCCCCCCGTTACCTATCTCACGGAAATCACTTCAACCAAAACATCTTACGAGGGCTAAACTGTGTTTAATTATTGTAATACAGTAGGTCGTGGTAAGCGAAAACGCTTCTCCGCTGTGACAACGTCAAGCCAAAACAAGCCGCAACCGGCCACAGTCGCCAGTCGCTGCAGCTCCTGCGCGCATTTGTTGATGTGTGCGCTCTCTCACGTGTATTCACTCACATCAGCTGGCGCTTTCGTGTGCGTTGCACTGTCATTCCTCGTGAGTTTTCTTGCGTCTTTCCTTATCTCTTGCTCGATTAATCAATTCGCTCAGTGTTGCACTGTTGATTCGATATTTTAATTGAAGTTACGTCGATGCAGAGCTTCTTCGCAGCGGCGTTGGTTGCGGTCGTTTCACGAACGTTTGCGAGCGCGTTTCTTTCCTATTGGATAAATTGTTTGAGAAAACAGTGCGATGTTACTTAGTTGTTTACGTATAATTTAGCTTTTTTTTTTTTTTTCCTGTCGCAAGCACACACGTAATCGCAATCACACACTTCTTCCTGTTGATTGAGACTGGTCAGACTTGCGTTAAATAAGCGCGTACCTGACCAAAGCTTTCATTCTCTTTTAATGGATGTAGGACTACTAGTTACCTGGATCAGCTATGGCCAGTGGCAGTGGAGAGCCCCAGAATGACGGGCCATTGCCAACCTGTGTCATTGTGCTGGGGATGGCAGGATCTGGCAAAACGACGTGGGTACAGGTACGCGATACTTAGTATCACTTTTGTTGTCATTACGGCTATTGCTTTTAAAATTTTGCTGTTCTTTTCACTGGTACATTTTTATGGGAGGAAAGTCTATCCAGGGTCCATTGACACGAGTAATCGCGTTTCTGTCTGTAATCCTCGTTCATGTGCTGAGGATCAATCACTTGTGAATCATTTCAGATCACTCGCCTATTCATTCTATTAATTACAAACCCCACCTGGTTTCATTACGATATGTCACCTTTAATAAGGCACAAGCGTCAGGATCTCCTACCTGCTAGATTTCTGAGGTACTGCTAGCTTGCATGGACAGCCCTGTGTGGATGGAGGTATGAACCATGTACCCAGAAACCCCGCAAATCATATTTTGCTTTTCTTTTCTACCCCTATGCGGTGCACCGCTCCTATGCTCTAGCCAGGAGTGGTGTGGTCTGTAAAGCATTGGGCAGATAGCACAAGGTTTTCTTCGATTTAGAAGTAGAATTGGAAGTAACCAAGGAGGCCTAGGGTGCACTTCCAAGGCTGACTTATAGGCTGTTTTGCAAATTGTGCTGTGATCTTGCTGAACCTATTGCAGCGGTTAACAGCTCATCTGCATACTGTGAAAAGACCGCCGTACGTTGTGAACCTGGACCCAGCCTGCAGTCGTGTTCCATACCCTGCCAATGTGGGTGCGTACATTGGTTTCAGAGTTCTTGTTTATGTAGCAAACAACATGCAGTGTAGGTACGCAAGGTACTGCTATAATGGCAAACTAGAGGTAGTTCATCTAGGACCCAAGCCACTTGTCCTGTCACTGTTTATGTGCTACTGTCATCTTTATTTGTTTTGATATTTGCCAACTCTCTGAGCACTAGGCTCTCCGGCAGCTTCTGTGCCCCAGATGCCAAGTTTTTGCCTTACAAGTGTATAAGGCCTGTTTCATGCTAGTACTGCTACTACTACTATTAAGTGGAATCCTAGGTCACATAAGAAATCTCGCTCAAAATAACAGCGTGTTTAGCTTGGCGACCTGTATCTATCTTTCCGGTCAACGGAGCCAGTATCTGATAACACCAGAGGCAGGGAGTGGGCTTCTCAGAGAAGCAGGGTGCTGCACATGCGCTCACTGTGCACTAAGTAAATGCCTGCCCTCGATTAAACCTGTGGGATTCGCTGTTGCGCAGCTTTGCCCTAAAATAAGACTGAGTATTCTTTAATATTTTTCATTGATGCGCAACATGTATACCTCATCTTTTCTTCTCACACATAAAATTCTACTTTTCATTTGCAGATATCAGGGACACTGTGAAGTACAAGGAAGTCATGAAACAGTATCCTTTAACTTTACATGATACCACGCCTGTATGGTTGTATGTGAGCGGAGCAGTGCCCATGAAGGAAAATGTGATGCACATCTTAAAGGGCCCCTAGACCACTTCTGATAATTTTTTTAACGTTTAAGTTTAAAGCACTCATTGAGTTCAGAATGCCATCAAGATGAACAATGCCAAACGCGGCAGCGCTGCAAACCGTGGGTGCGCCACAAATTCCAAGAAACAATTCCTTCTCCTCTTTAGGCATTTCGCTAATCCTCAGTCTTGGCCCTTACGTCAACATTCACGTCTGGTTGTCATCCACAAAAAGAACCTGTTCGTCTGCTCGCAGGTACGCACGCTTTCCGCTCTTTTTCTTTGCACGGTGAGAAGCACTCAGCCAGGAGGAGAGACGAGCCGATGAACGAAGCATAGTGAAGGAAAGAGCGAAGCAAGCGAGGGACGCTGTTGGATCATCAAACACGTGTAGCTCCGCTATTATGGCATGGTTTTGAAAAAACGCCAGGCCTGCGCTGAAACCGCAGCACAGTCACAGCGAAAGCTGGAAGAGCGGCGTTTCTAGAGCCCGTTAAGCTCTCTTGGGGCTACTATACAAGTACACTAGAAAGGTACCCACTACGCCATAAATCACAATTTTTGTGAAGTTGGGAATCACCTACTAAGCCATTATTCGTCATTCCGCGGAGAAGCGAGGCACCAGCTACACGTCTGTAAGGCATTATGTGCACTTTGTTGACGCGACGACTGATGACGATGAAGAATTATGGCTCAGCCCTTTGTAATGGGTTGGAATCTTTAAACGGGCCACCAGTTATGTAATTTGCATTGGGTGACGCCCGGTCGCTATTTCCCTCTCCCGTCATGCTGTATAACATACATTGACGTGGGAGAGAGATGGGGGGGGGGGGGGAGAACTTTACTGAGACCCCGAGGAAATGGATCATGCGCTTATGGGCTTCCTTGGCAACCAATTGGCACGGTTTTCACGGCTATGTGTTTCTTGAAGACTCGTGTACAACTGCAACACCACAACTAAATTTCGACCTCTGGGTGGTTTAGGGGCCCTTTAAGTGCCACAAATATTTCTTTGCTCTTTTGCTATATTTGTTGTTCATGTCACATTGTACATGTACGTATTTTAAAATTGATTTTGCCCTGACAGCTTTTTTTTTAGAAGGGTAGATTGCTGGGCAAGTGGGTAATTTGTTGCCAAATTACAAAAAGAAAGAACACTAAAGGACGAGCTACAAAAGGCAAGAAGGTGTCTTGCACTCCGATGTTACGTTTTTAGTTCTGTTTAAAGACAATACGGCACATGAGCTTTCAAAAGCTTTTTTTGTCCAGAATGCCCAAGCCTCCAGTGTGTCCAAAATGCCCAAGCCTCCAGCTTTTGTCCAAAATAACCAAGCCTCCAGTTGCACTGCACAAGCCAGAAATAGGTTGTCCAATCTTGAGTAACTTTACAACTTGTGGGATGCATAGGTTTTTTTTTAAATTTGGGGTCCTCTATTTTTTTTGCCTTGTCTCTCATCTTTCAAAAAATTAAGTAGTGTTCATGTTGTCACCTTCTTGTCCCTTGTTGCTTGTTTTTAGCTCTTTATTTAGCAGCTTTTATCCTTTTAATTTTATTGTGGATGTCATGTGTTGCATGTTGCGTGTATTGCATATTTATGCCTATATTTCTGTGAACTGTATCTGCGACCGTTGTCCAGAAGAAAGTTGAAACACAATCCTTATTCACACAAGTATACATGAATGTGCTCAATTTTGCTCAACACACTGGGCTTCCTTATAGCTTGTGTAGATTACTTGAGTGTTTGGAAGGCATTTCTATGTGTGCAAGGCTTTTTGTGTAGTTAAGAGACTTGCAGTTTCTTTGCTTCCTTAGCTGTTGTGTTTACAGGTATGGCTTAGGTCCCAATGGTGCCATTGTCACATCACTCAACCTTTTCTCCACTCGTTTCTACCAGGTAAGTTTTCAGATAGCTTCTTAGGATGTGGTACTTCCCTTTCATTATTTTCATTCTCCAAACAAGGCACAAGTTCACAGTTTGCTGGAGGCTTCGAACTGCATTGAGTTTGTCGAACAAAGGTGGTCAGTAGAGTCGATGTTTGGACAATACACTTGCCCTGAAGAAGAAAAGTACTGTCGAAACGTTGGCTCCGGCAACATACCTTGTTCGATAACTTCTCGTTTGTTTTATTATGCAAGAGCCTTTATAGTTAATTAATACAGTGAGAGTGTGTTTACTCACATTGAATGAGTCTTTGCGTAAGTGTAAGTTGCATATGAGCAAACTGTTCCAGTGTGTAGGCACAATTAGTTGTGCGTTACAACTTCTCAGAAGCGCAGCAGCCAGGTGGACGACAAATCCAGCATAGCCACGCTGCATGGCTAGAAACAGTGACTATGTGGTCAAGATGCAGTCGGCTTGGCTGCAATACACGTGGCCAAGATGCATTGTTGTGCTTCACTCAGTTGTCTTGCACACGAATGGGCAACTTTCCGTATTCTGTTGCCGACAGGCATTGTGCACATGCAGCTCTAGTTTCCTTACCGCGCATCTGTGTGCAAATTTTTACAATACATCTGTCCGAGTGGCGTGGATTGCAAATGCTACATTGTCTGGGAACAACACATTTTTCATTATGCCATGATTCCTGTGTGCGTTGCGAGTAACTTCTTGCCTGCAGCCATGTAAATTTATTACTGTTGAGTCAAAGCGCATGGTGCCAAAATAGCAATTACGAAGTAAGCACAGGGCAGAGTTTAGGTGCTGTCTAAATTCACTGTGGGTTCTTTACATGGTTCTTTGCTGCCCCACAGGTTATGCAGCTCATACACAAAAGGAGATCCGAGCTCGAGTAAGTCACAAGCCCCTCTTGTTTTAGCAGATGGCTTGCGGTACCAGTTTAAGCAAATTCTTCAATCACATGCAACCTCATTGCTTGCAGGTATGTCATTTTTGACACACCAGGGCAGATCGAAGTCTTCACCTGGTCTGCGTCTGGAAACATCATCACGGAAACTCTGGTTCGTGAAGGCTAACTTGTGGTCCTTGTTTGCATTTGAGTTGATATAGCACACGCAGAAATATTCAAACACAAAGAAAACCAGGGACAATACACCTGTTCTATGTGTTCAGAATAAAGGTTCAATGGGTGACAGGTAATGAAGTGATTAAGAGGGGCCAAACAAGGGGGGGTGCTGGAGTTAACATTTCGGCAAAGCAACTTGCTCTGAAGAAAACTCCCCCTGCTAAAAATCTTGGCTCCAGCAAAATTTCTTTTATTAATCAGTTCTGTGTGTTTTTCTTCTATGCTTCACTTTCAGTAACTTTAAAGATTGAGTAGTACCAAGTGCACTTGCACAACAAAAGACGCCAAGAAAGAACAGAGATGCAGTGTGTGAATGAATTGTTCCAACTAGCCCAAATCGCAACCCTCTTGAGTTTATCATATTCAAAGATTGACATAAGAACATTCGCCAGTAGACAACTTCTAGGCAGCCTAATTATTCTTATTTTTTTCCACAAGCAGGATCTCTTGTGTCGCTCATTCATTTATTTTGTACCCTTCCATGACTTACCTGGTGTTCTCCAACACGTGATAACATCGTTGCTTGCTGCCATTTCGTTCCAGGCATCTGAATTTCCCACCGTGGTTGTGTACGTGATGGACATGGTCCGCAGCACGAACCCGGTCACATTCATGTCCAACATGCTTTACGCATGCAGTATTCTCTACAGGACAAAGCTGCCCTTTATTATTGCCATGAACAAGGTGAGCTGCTTTATGATCACCTACCAATTGCAGGCAACTGCGTTTCTGAAGGGTAAATGCCCACGGATGTGGCCCTGTTTGTGGGTGCATCACGGAAAATTTCTCAGTAATGGCCTTGAAATCTGGGGATTTGGAATCACATCCCTAGTTGGCATGGAAGAGCCGGATTCATATTCTTTTTGGTCTAGATGAAAAGCTGGTGCAGAGTGCACAAACGTGATGGTACTTCACTGCATGTTACATGATGTTGCAAACATTTCGAACCATTTATTAGGTTAAAAATGATAAGAGAGGGACGTGGGAACCTTTATTTATGTGTAGCTTTTTTCGTGCACTGCAGGAAGCTGCATTTTATTGCCTTAAATGTGACAAATCGGGGCTGCTATTTTGTAGCGATGCCTTTTTCGGCACTGATGCTTTTTCGTTCTCTTCACGCTTGGTCATTGGTTAGAGTGACAGGCGGACTGTCACTCTGACCAATGACGAAGCCTGAAGAGAATGAAAAGACACTAGCATCGCGAAAGGCATCGCTACGAAGTCCCAGATTTGTGAAAGCCTGCAAGGTGTAGGAATGTTCATTAAAGGGAGAAGCAGTCGTCCTCTCATTTGCAGCACGAAGCTAAAGAAACCACGAATGCAGATTAACTGACGCTGATCTGCTTACCTCCTGGCTAGCTCAGATGTAAGAGTAAACGTCCAGGAAAGTCTTCAGTCTTGGGTTTGAATCGTTGATGGGGATGACATTTTCATCAGCTAGGAAGCTCTGAGAAATATGTAGCTATTCTTGGTAGCTTCGTGCTACAAATACATGGATCACAACATTCATCCTTCCGTTTTATTGCTTCATACAGGCCATTCACTGTTGTAGTCAAATCAACAGAGGAAATGGTGAACAGAAAGAAAAAAAAAAGGCGTTGTCAAGTCATCAGTTAATTTATTTTGTTTGTTTCATCAGTAATTGGTTGGAGTGATGTCGACAAAAGTATTTTTCTTCCTGCGATTGATTTGTCCTTCAGCGTGTTTTAAATGCGAATGCATTTCTTAGTCGGCGGTTGTCCTGCGTCCCTGGCCGGCATGCGCACAGTTATCTCTCCGCGCGCGCTCCTCCTCGCCCCTAGCAACAGCTGCGCTGCGCCTAGCAACCGGAGCAGGTGGTGAGCGGCGGAGGGTAAGGAAGAGGAGGAGCACGCGGGCGTGTGATGGCGCTCACATCGCGGAGCAGCGGAGGGTAAGGGAGAGGAGGAGTGTACTCGGTGAGGGCGCTCGCATCGCGGAGCTCGCTCGGCGGAGAGAGAGCTCGGGCGCTCCTCCTGTCTGCGCTCAGACCTATACATATCGTGCAGGGAGCGCGCGCTTTGGTGTCTTGATAGCGATGGAAGTCGGTGAAGTCTAATCTCTCGCGGCAATGATACCACTAGGACAAAGTGTAACACAATGCAACTCGAGCATTACGTCTCTACGTGCACACTCTCGTCTCTCTTCATTAATTAATCGCACACTCATCTGGTGCACCCAAATGCATTCGCATTTCTTCACGATCCCCTTCAGGGAGGTGCGGCTTTTTGATTAATGCTCCCTGCGTCTCATACAGGTTGATGTGGTGGACCACCAGTTTGCAGTGCAGTGGATGCAAGACTTCGAGGTCTTTCAGGATGCGCTTCAGGGCGAGACGTCGCACGTCTCCAACCTCAGTCGTTCGCTCAGCTACGTGCTCGACGAGTTTTATGCCAACCTGAACGCCGTCGGCGTGTCCGCTGTGACGGGAAAAGGTGTGCTCGAGTTCATCGAGGCCCTGCAGAAAGCTCGTCACGAATACGACACGTGAGTAGCTGCAGTTGTGAGTTCGACTGCTGTCTCGAGGGCAGTGGGAACAAATCGCTAGTGAAATCGTACGAAATAGTGTGCGCTGCTCTTTGGATATAGTACTATCTGTGTCAAATGAAACCCGAACAGCGGCAAGCCTTCGCAGTGGTACAGTGCGTGCCGTCCAGTTATCACCATGGACGGGCACGTATGTGCAGTGCGGCCAAACCGGATGTGCACGCCTGTCAGTGGTGATGACAGGATGGCGCGCACTGTACCGTTGCGAAGGCTTGCCGCTGTTCGGGTTTCATTTGACGCAGATAGTACAGTAATGGGAAGCCTTAGGAATACCACAGGTCAGCAAATCAAATGGTCACTCAGTTGCATTAGTGGTCAAGCACACTCGCACTCCTACTGAAGCCCATTCTTGTTCGTCAACAATCCGTAGCCTTCATTGTTGCTTCCATACATAGATAACAGCACTCGCTCACATATGTCCACTTTGTCACTAACACTGAAATGAGTACGTACTCATTGAGGTCGGTGAACCAGCGAGTGAGCGCCTTTGCGTACCCAGACCTCTATGCCCTGCTTGCATTCTTTTTTATGCTCCTTTCTTCTCATTTACACATCTGTTGCCACCTTTCTGGTGATAGAATAAGTATAGTAGGCCTGCATCATGCCAGAGTGAAATTAAAATTTAATAAAGTTTTCTATGTTTCTTGGTATGGTATTAGCTAAAGAGAGTGGATAGCTTCTAACCCTTTCACTAGCGGGTGGTTTTTTTTTTTTTTTTTTTGGCACTGCTACACACTCCCTGCCATTTTTTTTTTCTTTTTGCATGTTATGTGGAAATTTTCTGTTAGCAATGCAGTAGGATGCTCTTCAGGACATGGAAACATTTTTATTGGTGATTATCTCATCAAATAAAAAGTAGCACTCATTACAAGGAAATTAACGATTACAAGAAAATTACAAGCAATGAAGTAATGAACAAAATAATATACTTAGCCATTAACTCAGAGTGGCTGAGCCACTAATTATCCATTTTATTCAGTGTCTAAATTCATCAAGAGCTCCTAAATTTCTTCTTCTGTCGAATAGCGTGCTTTCTAGTTCACAAATTACTTCTAAATTCTTTCATATATAGATTTCATATATATGCAGGGTGCACTTTGTCAAGCAGAAGTTTTGATAAAGCAGACATAATTTTTTTTTTTCAAGAATCTCTGAAGAAAACTGTACAGCTTTGTTAAAATACCTGCTTCCACCGATCACTAGAATGTGATATGTTCTTTAAAGGCACCCAATTCCTAGAAATTCTTCTGGTCACCTGGAAGAAGAATTTATTCCTCACATCTTTACTAATAAAGGAGTAAGTGGTGGTGTCTTACTTAAGCCTTTTCACTATTTTTTGCAGTGTTTATCGACCAGAGTATGAGCAGCTAAAGAAGAAAAAGGTGAGTGATTCTGACCGTTTTTTCCAGAAGTTTTAAAGCTTCTGTCATGGGGGGGTCAAAATCCTTGATATTTCCTTGAATTTTATACAAAGTTTTATCAATTTTGTGGCCGTTCAATTCTTTCCATCTGCTATATGTCTATAATATCTCACAGCCTATATATAGTTGAGCTAGTGTTTTAAGGGGAGACGCGGGTAAGCGGCGGTTTCATCCATGGACATAGTCGTACAGCCTACAGGATCACTTCAGCTGTAGGCATAGTTCCTATCCAACATCAAGAGTTTTACTTGTTCAGCATTACAAACGAGTGACACGACAGTCGCCACTTGTATGCAATTCTGAAAACTGTGTGCATCTTGAATGAGTACTTATTTTTCCAAAGCAGGAGAACTTTTATAGTTGAGAATATGTGGCATTGCACAGGTGATTTTGAAACATGCTCTCATGCGTCATCATGAAGACCCAGAGCACTTGTCTACTGCATGCTTCGCATGTTGTACTGACGTTGAGGCTCCCCCTCTGCGCTTTTAGGAAGACGCGTCAGTGGCCGACCAGCAGAAGCAGCTGGAACGGTTAAGGCTGGATGTTGCTGAAGGAGACAGTGTTCCTCTCACAGGTGAGTTTAAAGGAGCACTGACATCAAATTTCAAAGTCGAGATGTGCCCTTCATTCGATTGCTCGGTATGCATAGGTATCCTTGGCCAAATTTGAACGGCGTCCGTCGTGTGGAAGTAATTTTATTTCGAGGGCAAACAGCGTACGAAAGCTCAACGGAAGATTGATCACGCTGCGACATCGACACTAGTGCTACGTAACAAGTGTGATACATTCCGGAAATACCATCCTGAGTGACGATACGCTAGTAACAATGACGTCGATGATCTGAGTGTACTTATTGTGCCGCCGACGCCAGGCGACGCTCTCACTGGCTCTCACTCCCAGCCAGTGGATCGCCTTGCTGTCCCGATCCGTGCCTGCGATTCATCTTGTCGTATCGACTGATTTGTCGTGTGATCCTCAGCGCGAGTGCAATCAATCGGAGCGACTACGTGCCAGCATGTCGGGGAACCGCTGCGTAGTACGGACCTGCTCGTCGAGGTGTGGAAAAAGCGGAAAGTGCGTGACGTTTCATTGCACGTACGGTAAACGCCAACACGACCACGAGCTATCAAAGTGGAGCTGCCTATAGATAAATATCATCGCTAACAAGTAACACGTACGTAGCGTTATTAGTGAATGTTAGTTCGTCCGTGGACTTCCTTGCGCTAGCGTAATACCGGGTTACTGCAGCCGTAACCGTGAGAGGCCGGATAGGTGGGGCCATCTGGCGGCGGAATGAAGAACCTGGCAAGCACAGAATTGTTATTGTAGAAACCTGTCGTATTTTATTTCTCCGCTGGTGTGCATTCGCTATGCCGATGTTCCATAGACCCCTTTGCGTATACCGGAATGCTGCGCACGCTAAAATTATCTGATATAGCTAATTGAGACACACCAGCGAGTATGGCCCAAGCGTGCGTCCCCGGGCACCTCCTCGTTGCTGCTTGGAACGGCGTCCATTTTTGAATCGCTGTTTTGCAAAGGGTCGAAGCGAAAATGATTCGCGACGTCGCGTATCGCGGTGATTCTAAGTTCCAGAATGCCGTCTTCAACACTAATCGATACTTTTGACGGCGACGATGGCGATGCTGATGACAAGGCATGACTGAACGTGCACGTTTAGCAGACGAAATTTTAGCTGAGCAGCTGATCCTCGCGTCACTCCTTTCTGTGGACAAGTGGTAAACTGGGGCGCGGTCTGGGATTGACCGCGAGGGAGCGCTGCCAGCGCTATGAAATGGCGGGCTTGCAGGCTGCTTTGAATCGTGCTAAATACCAATGATCTAAATCAATAAAACAGATAGTTATTCGTCCCTCAGTTGCATTTTGGGTCTCGAATCGCTACTAGGGGGTCGATAACTACTCCTGGATGCAGAAATCTTGACATGCGTAAATTTGATGTCAGTGCTCCTTTAAGGGGTACCCCGGCATATTTTTTACCGTACTAGGATATTGCAGTTTTCAAATAGTATTGACAGTCCTGTAACAGCTAGAGTAGTTCAGTTTGCTTAGAGACTTGTGAATAATTTTAAAACCAAAAAAGGATGTGTCGAAACTGATATGGTTAGATGCTTCGTGCAGTGATATCACATGCCCCGCTGCAGTGTATACATAGTACACGATTTTAGCTCTAGAATATAGAAGTTGGCGATGTGCTACACTGGATTGAGCTGTGCCAGCGTTTCAGAATTTGATGATGACTACAAGTATTTCAGCGACTGTTTGAGAACGGAAGGATCGCCGTTAGCTTTTGACCCACTGCCGTGCGAAGCGAGGTAGGAAAACTGTAGGATACAAATGTTACGAACGCAGGGTGGCCCACATTTAAAGGCACAATTCTGGAATTGGGTATAAATTTTTAAAAGTCATTTTCAGAAAGACTAGATGACTTGCAGCTGTGTCGTATGGCACATATCATCATAGCACTGAAGACTACAATGTTGAAAATTTTGATGAGGTCAGTGAACGTTACAAAATCACCGGAGTACCCCTTAAGTCGGTAAACATTCCAGATTAATTCTTGGGTTTTTGAGCAGAACCAGAAAAGTGGTTTGTGCTGTGCATAGAAGCCTCATTTAAAAGGCATCATGAATGAATGGATCAATTGTTCTTGTCTGCACTTCAACTACTTCAGGCATAGTGCATGGAGGTGAAGAAAGCGTGGATGTGCAACCTGGATTGAGTGATGAGGAAGATTCTGAAGAGGAACACCCTATGGAGGATGAAGGTACTATGTGAAGATTTCGCTATTGCTGCAATCTCCTTTCCAAATCACTGCACGGAAAGAACGCTTACTGAGTGAGCTTCTTGAAAGGGTGAAGTTGTCTGAAGCAGTACAAAGGTGTTGATATGCCTGTAGCAAGAAGTGCTGTAAGGTCATTACACGAGACCAGTTACTTCAGTTGAAGATTTTCAACCAGGGCTAGGCTGAGCATGCAAGTGAAGTTCTTGCTGCCGAGATTAAACATCCATTCTTTTCCTTTTTTGCAGATGACGAAAAGGAAGAACTCGAGTCGTTCAAGAGCTTTCTTGAACGGGAGAAAACAAAGCGTGCAAAGAAGTACCAAGCACAAGCTGATGAAAATACATGACTGAGCGCAAGGACGACAAAGACAAGATGCTGAAATGTACAGTACATAAATAATTTTAATTTATCTCGGCCTGCCATGTTTCCTTGACACTGTATGCTAGTAGCTGTAAAGGTACTGCATTTTGTGCAGCTTTTTGGGCATTTCAAACAGGCAGGACATGAAGACGACGAGACAGCACCGTCTCGCCTTTTTTTTTTTTTTTTTTTTCACGTGCCTTCCTTTTTTTGCAGCGACACGCAAGATGTGTTCACACTGTTGGCATCATTGTGGGTTGCTAGCACTTGTAACACAGGTGCATATGTGTTTTTACTATGGGAGGGTTTGAGGGGGAAAAAAGAAAAATTCTAAAAATTGTTAAGATGTGGTAGATCCACAAAAGCTCAAAATCACGTAAATTGGCAGTTGATTAACTAAAATTCACCAGTCATTATTATTTTTTTCTTTTTGAAAAAGGTATCAAAAAGATACACGAACAAATTTCATTGGTGTAAAAAATTTTAAAGGGGAGACGCGGGTCTTGGAACGATCAAAAATGGTCAAAAAATCGATTTTTCGCAAAGCTTATTTTCGAGGCGTTTGTACTTCTGAGCACCTACTCTCAAATTGCTAACGCTAAATTCGGTCGGGAAACGTGATAAAATCGCCTTTCAAAGCACCCCGGCAGCACTAAAATGTCCCCAAAAGGACGAAATTTGTTCGAACTTCCCGCGCGCGCCATGAGCGTTGCAGCGGGCCGAGCGCCGCCATCTTGGGCTAGATTTGAAGCTGTTTTCTTTGTGCACATTTTGCGCCATCTCAAAATGGCGTCGCTCAAGCAGAACGGCCGCCGTCGCGGGTTTTCTGAAGGTCGTTTCCAGGCCACTGATTGGCTCTCACGCGGCGCGCTTTTCAAGCACGCCTTTCCGAGTCTCCCATTGGCTGGCGCGACCAACACGTCATCGACGTCATTTTTTTTTTTCTTTGTGTTGGGTTCTCCGCCGTGGCTGTCCGTTTGTGTGCGCCTGCTTTTGCGATCGTGCGTGTTTCTCGACGGATCGTGTTTCCACTTTGTGCCGGTAGTTTTTACACGCGATCGAGATGCCTGGAGACTCTCGTCTGAAACCATCGACGCAACAAGCTTTTGGACGCCGTAAAAAACGGGCTTGGAACAAGAAGGCGCCGGCTACAAGTGCACCGTCGGCAGCGGAGTTGGAGTCGCGGCCGGACCCTTTGGATCTGCCGGGAACTTCAACTGACGACACCGTGGGACCAAGTTCGACTAGCGAAACACTTCGGGTTGATGCCGCGTACTACTCAACGGCGAAGCAGGCGCAGCGAGTTGAGAGATCGGCGCAAACGAAGACTGTTCTGTCTGGAAAGTCGGCTACCCAGCGCAAGTTCGACCTTCTTGGAGTCAGCGCGGAGCGCCAGACCGGTGACGCCGGGACTGATTTTTTGCTCGTCGATATGAAAGTTTTGAATAACTTTTTTGCACAAGCGAAGTGCGACAAATGCGACGCAAAAAGTCTCAGCGTGAGGAAGGCAACGGACAAGGAGTACGGCCTTGCGGTAAAGCTTATTTTTTCTTGCAGCAATTGTGATTTCGCAGCACTGTGCCAGCAGTTGTGAGAGCCTGCTGGCACGGTGCTGTGAAGGGAAGACCCAGAACGCGAGTGAGAGTCTTCATTCAGTCATCTGGACCCAAACTTCAAAGAATGGGAACGCTTCGCTGGAAAGTGTGAAGCGAGCTGCCGCTGAGGCTGTTGCCATCTACAACCAAGGAAGAAGGGCAACCAACGAGTCCATTGCTGCAAGTTTGGGCTATGTTGCTGGGGATTGCCTTGTTCGACGAAGCCTAGAAAAAGACTCTGTGTTTACGCAAGGCAAATGCAACTCATCTGAAGAGCACCAACACAAAAAAGACTCTTGCAAGGCGACACAAAACGGGTGCAACTGAAGATTACAGTCCTGGACTACTTTGAAGGTATTCTCTCAAGCATAGCAACCTATTACCCAGGGTAACATGCTGCCTAACATCTAGAAGGTTCTTCCTAAAGACTGAAAAGACATATGAGCAGCCAGTCGCTTGAGCCTCATACCCCATGGCTTTTCCAGAACCCCCCAGCCGCTTGTCATGGTGGGGTTTTGATCATGCTTTACACATTGGAAAATTTTTTTAGATATGATTCCTTGGGTGGAACAAGACACTTTCTGTTTTGTTTTGAAGGGAAACAGATGGGGAACATGTGAATAAAATTTATGATTAAAGGTTCCTTTTAGAAATTTATACAGTGCGTGTCAAACTTCAAACGCGATTTTCTCAGCTTCACATTTTTTGCCAACTTGACCAGCCTTACGGATCTTTTCATTATGTTTCTGTAAGGTAATTTTGATAAATTTTATACCGTTGAATTCGTAAGAAATAGGACTGTGGAGCTATGCTATTTTTTTGTGGCTAAGATGAACACATGAAATTTTGTGAACAATAATGAGAGCTAGTTGCATTTCAAGATGACACAGTGTCAATACAATTGAAAGTTCTTATATGATGATATATCTCAGTGACAATATAAATAGTATAGCTCCACATGGCAGGTCTTTGGCTACAGCTGCATCTTAAACAGAACCTAAAAATACTGAGGGAAAGTGTCTTAATGACCCGTAAGAAATTACCTAATTAGATTTCACTTATGCTCTCACAATTTGATAACTAATTGAAGTACATGAAAACTAATTATATTTTTGAAAACAGGAGGAAGAAATACATATACACACCCAATTTCATTACAATATCTCCAATAATAAAACTTTTCGTTTCGAGACCAGTGTCTCCCCTTAATTAAAGTGAACGATAGAATGTTTCGTGAATTCAGTGATCAAGGTTGGGCAGTTGGCCAGGCCAGAGGCCTATTGCACGGAGGTGGTGAAAACAGCTTAAACGCAGACCTGTTCAAGTCCACAGAGAATCTGTCGCTGTTGCATTGCGGATTGTGGCGTCATAAAATGGGCATGATGCACCATAGCGGCTGCGGTACTGTTGCGGCCAGAGAACAACCACAAACTGGGTAAGCGTCGCCCCGACACGTAATCTCCTTGTCAGGTTAAAAGACCAGGGAGGTCTGAACGTTTAATGAATTGCTTTATTGTAGTTTGTAGGGCATATGCTCTTGCAAACAAATTTTTAGGGTGACGCCAGTTCTGAGAAGTTTGTTCCTGAAGCGCACTATGAAGTACATTGGTGTTCTAGTTTTGTACTTCAGTTTGATCTCGGCTGTGCTCAGATTCCATTGCAAGTGGATATGCCAGGAAAGCTTACGGTGTGTATTATAATACATAAGGGTATGTAATTAGTTAATTTTACTAACCATCACCTAGTGTGATTTTATCGTTTATACTCATCTGCAGCACCTGGCAGTTTACTTTTGAAATTTTCTTTTTTTTCATCAGAAACCTTATTTTTAAGTATTCCTGAAGCTGAGACAGCCGCCCACCTCAGGTGAAAAAAAGAACACTTAATCGCTGTTTCAAAACAATAAACGTTTATTCTTCCTTCTTCTTAAGCTCTTCACAGAAACATTTGGCATATGGTTCTTGCTTCGATGGGGCTTCATTATAAAAACTTGTGTTCTCACGGATACGTCTACACATCAGTACAGTCTGTAAAAGTATTTGCTATTGGAAATATGAAGCGGAAACTTGCTGCGTCTCTTCCACAGAATGAAGAATAATTCTCGGAAGTGACGTCAGACTTTGCTTTCTTTATTAAATGTGCTGGAATTTGTAGCGAAGGCAGTTTACAAAAAAGCATGCAACATATGTGCAAAGAAAGTTTATCTAATCACTTATACCATTATTAATGGTTATCCTTTAGATTTCTCTGCTTTTGATTTCTCTTCCCACTGTGCAGGTGTCATGGTCTTCTGCGAGAAGGCGTGAATGTCTTTCAGCTCTACAGCGAGGACAGTGTTGACCATCCTGAAATGAAAAAAAAAAAAAAAAAAAAAAACGCAATATGTTAACACTAGTGTACAGAGTAGAGTAACAAGCTCAACAGAAGGGAGAAAAAGGCACAATATTTCTGGGTGTTTGTAGGGACTTTAGCGGCTGTGCAGTTTCACCTGTTTGGTCCCCTATTATGGGTGCTATTCTGAATACTGTCAAATTCTGCCATATTAGGCAGTTCTAGAATAGGGTATGCAAAGTTTTGCATTAGCATTGGTTGCCACTGCGCATGCATCATATGCTAACCTGCTGGGTATGGACGTTATATTTAGAAAATAGCGTACATACCCAAGCAACTCAAATGCTACGAACCTTATTCTAAAGCTCTCTATTGTCAAATTCTGTAATGGTGGCATTTCAAGCCAATCAGAGGAGCTGTAGCAGACCTCTGGGCTCAGTCAGTCAGCCAACAAACTTTATTAAGGTCCAAAGGAACTACAAACTCGTAGTTGCGGGCCACGCCCACGTTGGGACCGGAAGACCATGGTCCTCCGCCCGTTCGCGGGCCCTTTGGACAGCCCTTAGTTGTTCCTGGGGATCGCCGCTTTTGAGGGCTTCCTCCCAGTCCTCTTGTTTATTAAAAGGCACATTTCGTAACGCAGAACATTTCCAGAGCATGTGTGCTAGCGAGCAATACTCTGCATTGCACTCGGGGCAATGTGGGTCGATGTCCGGAACAAAGTGGCTAAATTGACCTCTCGACGGGAATGATCCCGTCTGTAACATTCTGAGCGTAGAAGACTGGGGTCTAGTGAGCGTGGGGTGTGGGAGGGGGAATTTCCTGCGCCCAAGCTGATAGTGCTTAAAGGGACACTGAAGAGAAACAATGAATTGGTTTAGATTGATAAAGTGTGCTCGGAGAACTCTCGTGTAGTTTATTTCACCACCATAGGCTTATTATTATTATTAGAGGAGAAAACCAAGTTCAAAGTTTCATTTTTAAATTTCGCGCCGAACTTTGTAATTCATGACGTCATCATCATCAGCCTGTCTACGCCCACTGCAGAGCAAAGGCCTCTCCCATGTTCCGCCAATCAACCCGGTCCTGTGCTTTCCGCTGCCACGTTATACCTACAAACTTCTTAATCTCATCTACCCACCTAATTTTCTGTCCCCCCTCACGCGTTTGCCATCTCTTGGAATCCAGTCAGTTACCCTTAATGACCACTGGTTATCCTGCCGACGTGCTACGTGCCCGGCCCATCTCCATTTCATCTTCTTGATTTCAACTATGATATCCTTAACCCCCGTTTGTTCCCTGACCCACTCTGCTCTCTTCCTGTCTCTTAAGGTTACACCTATCATTTTCCTTTCCATCGCTCGCTGCGTCGTCCTCAATTTAAGTTGAACCCTCTTTGTAAGTTTCCAGGTTTCTGTTCCGTAGGTAAGTACCGGTAAGATGCAGCTGTTATATACCTTCCTCTTAAGGGATAGTGGTAGACTACCATTCATGATTTGATAATGCTTGCCGAATGAGCCCCATTCCATCCTTATTCTTCTAGTTATTTCACGCTCATGGTTCGGCTCCGCGGTTACTACCTGTCCTAAGTAGATGTACTCCTTTACAACTTCCAGTGTCTCGCCACCTATCGCAAAGCGTTGTTCTCTGCCAAGATTGTTCCACATTACTTTAGTTTTATGCATATTAATTTTCAGACCTACTCTTCTACTTTCCGTATCCAGTTCAGTAATCATGAGCTGTAATTCGTCTCCTGCGTTACTCATCAATGCAATGTCATCAGCGAATCGCAGGTTACTGAGATACTCTCCATTAACTCTTATCCCTAATTCTTCCCAATCTAGGGCCCTGAAAACCTCCTGTAAACACGCAGTGAATAGCATTGGAGAGATCGTGTCTCCCTGCCGTACGCCCTTCTTTATTGGGATTCTGTCGCTTTCTTTATGAAGGACTATAGTGGCTGTGGATGTGCTGTAGATTTCTTCCATTATGTTTATATAGGCTTCGTCGATGCCCTGATTCCGCAGTGCCGGCATGACTGCTGATGTCGTAATCTATGAAGGCTGTGTATAGGGGTCGGTTGTATTCCGCGCATTTCTCTATCACCTGATTGATAGTATGAATATGGTCTATTGTTGAGAAGCCTGTACGAAATCCTGCCTGGTCCCTTGGTTGATTGAACTCTAATGTCGTATTAATTCTGTTAGCAATTACTTTTGTGAATAGCTTGTAGACAACGGACAGTAAGCTGATGGGCCTGTAATTTTTCAGGTCCTTGACGTCCCCTTTCTTATGGATCAAAATGATGTTGGCATTCTTCCAACATTCTGGTATCTTCCCCGTCGAGAGACACTTCGTATACAGGGTGGCCAGTTTTTCTAACATAATCTCTCCACCGTCTTTCAACAGGTCTGATGTTACCTGATCCTCACCTGCGGTTTTGCCTCTTTGCATTCCCTTTCGGGCTTTCTTTACATCTCCTGTCAATACTGGTGGGACGTCAGATTCCTCTGGGGTATTACTGCTTCTTCTCTAAGAACGGAAAAAGCCTCAAAGCTACGAAGACAAAGCTGTGCATAGGCAAAAATCAGATGTATGCATTAAGGGACAAGGAAGGCAAGGTCACAACCAATATGGATAGAATAGTTGAGGTAGCAGAAGAGTTCTACAGAGATCTGTACAGCAGCCAAGACAGTCAGGATGATAACGTAAGAAGCAGTAATTCATGACGTAAAAGGTTTCAAATAGCATTTAACGTATTTTGGTGCCACTGGCTTGACGAAATTTCTACAAACTCGTTATGTGAAGTCTGTGGCCCCCTTAGAGGACAATGTACTTCGTTTTAACCGATTAGGAACTACGTAGGCCGCCGTCAAAAATATGTGACGTCACGGCAAATGGTGCGGGAATTCCAAGGTGGCGTCACCACCTGTATTTTCTTTTAGCGCGTTTTCTCACTTATTAAGCGTCTTCTCGCAGCAAGCGTGGTGTTTTTGGTATTGTGGAAGACTACTTTACTAATGCGAGAAAAATCGTTTTGCTCTTTAGTGTCCCTTTAACGATTTCGTGAAAAGAAAGCAATGGGTCGGAGTTGTGCTCACAACCCATACTGTCTAGTGCATCGGGACCATAGCGGAATGTGAGACCTCGCGCTTGGTCATGAACTAGCTCATTCGGGTTAGGTTTGCTGGGATGTACATTGTTTCCCATGTGCGCCGGGAACCATGCGATAGTATGCGAAACATCAGGTGGCCTGTGTCTGATTATGGCCGCCGCCTCTTTTGAAATTAAACCAGATCGAAAGAGCTGACAAAATTGTGAATTTGACAACATGGAGGACTTTGACAGTGTCCAAAATAGCACCCCAGGAATGCCAATGCCATCTGACTGAACTTCAAGGAAAACAAAACCCGCCAAGGTGATGTGGTGCCGAGCACAAGGTCATGGGTTACACATTACTTGCTGTGGTGGCCACATTTTGATGAATGCAAGAATGCCCGTGTTCTTAGATATACGAGCATGTTAAAGAATGCTAAGTGGTAAAAATTGAATTGGAGTAAGGGTGCAAATTGTGGTGTACTGCTTCAAGAATGTGTTTCACCAAGCTACACCTCGCCTCGCACACCAAGCAATTGAGGGTGCGGGGTGCATGGCTTGATTCCAAGCATTGTCCGTCCACAAAAGTCATATATGAAAACGTGCCAATGCCACGTTTGAGAGTAAGAACCATAAATGCGTCCTTTGTATGGCACAAATGTACATCCTATAGTATCCAAGGTACTTTATGTTCTGCCGCTGCTATTCGCAGAGTTACCACAAAAACGTTGTGAAACTTGGAACATGTCTGTTTACAGATACTAGTTGCCTTGTTTCTGAAAGAAGGCAGTGGCGTTCCAATTCTGTTCGATTCGGCTGTGTTTTAGCGAGTGCATGTTGCTACCGAAAAGAAATAGACAGAATGGAGACCAAAGTGACCCGGGATACTTTTAGGTGCAGAAACACTCAGAAATAACGGCTGCTACCACAAGCACTGGCTGTGCACTCCACAGAAACTAAGGTACCCATTTCATTGCAGCGCTTATTATATTCGTAACGAGAAAACTTTAAAAAAAAAGAAAAGAAAAAAAATCCCCATACCCGACCGTACCATCGAGTTTTCATAGCTGTTTACTCGTGTCGTGGATTGCTTCAGTAGTAGTCAGCAGCACTACATAACGTGCGTTTTATATCTGAATATGTGTGAACGTTAAAACAAGCTTCTAATAAGGCTAAATTTTAAAGCACTTACCTGTGTCTTTCCAAGAGCGCCTTTCCCTCGAACTTTGGAGAAACAATGATAGCGTTGAACTTGGCGCCGCATCCGTCCGAAATGTCTTCAATGTCCTGCAGCGCAGCACACGTAATTTATTTTCCCATTTTGAATAAAACCACGCGTATATATACACTTAAGCATCGCTACAAGTGTATTATTTCGCGACACTCGTAACTTCCTGCTTAGAATTTACTTGCACACTGAGGGGATACCACGCGCATTTTGTTCTCTGACTGCAGTTTGCGCGAGTGCGTGATATAATTTTACGTAACCAATATATCAGCCACGCTTCTCTTTCTGACTGGATGGCGCATAAATAGAACGCAGTAATCACACAGCACGGTTCATTCATCGATCACGTTGCGCAAAAGCATGCTGCTCAGCAGGCGCTCTCCCGAACCATCACTCACCACGTAAGTGGCTTCAAGCTCTTTTTGCAGTTTCTCCTGTATGTGTTCCTTCGTATAAACAGGCATTTTGTTTGTATAAAAAAGTAATGCTTATGCCGTCACGTTCACTTATGCGGAAGAGAAGTTGTGAAGGCGGCGGCTTTAGCACACGCTTGCGCGCCTTTTGCGGGAAGTCGATCAGCGCCCCCTGCTAGGTTCTTGAACCGCTTGAACTATCTGAACTCTGCGGCCTTGCTCCCTCATCACCACTCTATGACTCTATTGCCCTATTGCTCCTTCCAATCTCCTAATCGCTAATCGTTCGTCACATCGCGCGCAGCGTTGGCAGTACACGAAGAGCCTGGAGCGCATCCGTTATTATTATTCGCACTCGCTGTGCTTTAGTGTTCCGACGCGCTCCAAGACTCTCCTCGCCCGACGCTAGCCTCTACGCTGGCAAAAGTGGAAACCTTTGCCAACTGGACACTGCAGCGCTGCCAAGTGCCTACTTCGCATCGTCATCAAACAACACCCTCAACTTTGTGGACGTGTTGTCCAAGAAAGATCCAAGGATGTGCTTGTTTTCATCGGCAATACGGCGAAAGCGGCTGCGGCCGTAGGCTGCGGCCGCTGCGCCGCGTCTGCAGCGGAATGGTCGAGCTGGCGCTTTCTAAATAGCGCGTGCAGTGCTTCTAGAAGACTGATGACGTTCCAGGTTTCCTCTCGCGCAGGACGCAGGTGCCCACGGTACTGAGCTGTTCCTGTAGTGATAGTAAAGTCATGTCAGACTCGAAAGAGGGAGAAGCCATGGAGCCGGCATCGAGCGTGAACCCGGACAAGCTGTCGCACGCCCTGGCCGATGCCCTGACGAGAATATTTGGACACAAAGCTTATCGCAGCGGCCTGCAGAAGAAGGCGATCGAAGCGGTGGCGCAGTGCGGCCAAGACGTTTTCGTGTCCATGCCGACCGGAGCTGGCAAGTCGCTGTGCTTCCAACTACCTGCCGTGGTGACTCCGAAGGACAGCGTTACCGTGGTGGTGTCACCGCTCATCGCGCTCATGACGGATCAGCTGCAGAAACTCAAGAGCCTGAAGGTCCGCGCCGAGACCATCAACTCGACCATGAGCTCTCTGGAACGGCAGCGCGTTAGGCGAGACTTGACCAGCATGAGCCCGGAGACCCGGCTTCTGTACGTGACACCAGAGCAAGTGGCCAGCGAAAAGTTCCAGGCTGTCCTCAGCGCTCTTTACAAGATCGGCAAGCTGGCGCGCTTTGTAGTGGACGAGGCGCACTGCGTGTCCGAGTGGGGTCACGATTTCAGGCCGGATTACCTCAAACTCGGCAAAGTTCGCGACATGTTTCCCGACGTTCCCATGGTCGCCCTCACTGCCACAGCCTCTGCCAAGGTATTCGACGATATTCTGGTACAGCTGAGGCTCAGGCAACCCGTGGCCATATTCAAGACGTCTAGCTTCCGAGCTAACCTTTACTACGATGTCGAGTTCAAGGAGGCGCTTGACGAGCCCTTCGACAACTTGAAAAACTTTTCGATCCGTGCCCTCGGCGAAGGTTGGGAAGAAGAAGACCCAAAGAAGAGGGGAAGCGGCATAGTGTACTGCAGGACTCGGGACGCCTGTGAGGAAGTCAGCATGAAGCTCACGTCCCTTGGCATTCTCACAAAACCGTATCACGGAGGTATGAAGGCTGCAGAGCGAAAAGAGAACCAGGACGGATGGACCAAAGGGCAAGTGCCCATAATTGCTGCTACAGTAAGCTTTGGAATGGGTGTTGACCGTGCCATGGTAAGGTTTGTAGCGCACTGGTCAGTTCCGCAGTCTATTCCGGCTTACTATCAGGAATCTGGCAGGGCTGGTCGCGATGGAAGGCCGTCTTACTGCCGAATTTATTACTCCAGGAAAGACAGGAAATCCATTACCTACCTGCTGAAAAGAGACGAACAGGGGGCGAAGACAAAAAGGGCAAAGATTGTTGCAGAGATGGCCACCAAAGCATTTGAGAAGATGGCCAGCTACTGCGAAGGGATGACGTGTCGCCACACAGTGCTTTGCAGGGAATTTGGAGACGATCTGAAAGGCTGTGGAAAAAACTGTGATGCTTGTACAAAGCCAAAACAGCTAGAAGGTAGGCTTTCATCATTCCAGGCTACCCTGCTCACTGGAACAATTAGGAAGGAAAGCAGCAATGGTTTTGATAACGAACTTTATGGGGGTGGGAGGCACGGCCAGAAAATGGACACAGAGTGTTACGATGTGGACAGTGGGAGTGATGGTGAAAGCAGTGGCAAAGCAGCCGCTGCTCTTTCACAAGTCATTCAGGATGAATTTGAGAAACGTCGTGGATCGAAGTCTGAGCAGCCAAAGAAGAGAACTATTCCCAAGAACTGCTCTGTTCTAGAGCCCAAATGCTCTGCCATCAAAGAAGTTTCTGTCGAGATGCGGCAAGATTACCTAACAAAGTTGAAAGGGGAGATGGAGATGAATTTCGCTGCATACGAAACCTTCAACGATGAGCCGCAGCTGACCCCTCGAGAGATCAGAAACTGCGCCGCCGAGCATGAACTTCACGTGTTCAAAACGAAGAAAAACGTGCACCTGTACAGAAAGGAGCTGGTAGATTTGTTTGTAGCGCTAAGGGAAGCTACCCGAGCGGTCAAGCTTCACGACCTTCTTTTGAAGTGTCGTGAACCTAAGGATGAAACCAAAGAGAAGGCAAAGCCACCCGAGAGGTTGCACACCTTATTGGATTTCTTTTCGTCCGCCGAGAATGATGAGCGCTCGCCACCCGAGCCGAGCAAGAAAGACAGCGGTACCAACAAGTCGGTGCGGCACATTGAGAAGGCTGCCGCTGACGACTTGAAATCGGTGGACATGGAATGTTCAGATGATTCCTTGCTGAGTGAAAGCAGTGGTTTCCATGCTTCAAAGCTGGCCAAGCAGGCACAAAAAAGTTCACCGATCAGTAAAGGATCCAGCGGTGCTGCTTCACGAACACCGAGCAAGAAAAACAGCAGTACCAACAAGTCGGTGCGGGACATTGAGAAGGCTGCCGCTGACGACTTGAAATCGGTGGACATAGAATGTTCAGAAGATTCCTTGCTGAGTGAAAGCAGTGGTTTCCATGCTTCAAAGCTGGCCAATCAGGCACAAAAAAGTTCACCGATCAGCAAAGGATCCAGCGGTGCTGCTTCACGAACGCCAACTCCTCCAAACGTTAGTTCTAGCCCAAAGCAAGAGGATGAGGAGACATCAGCTTCGAAGATCCGGTATTTCTTCGAACGCTCCCCTACGAAAAAGAAGAGGAAATTAGACTTTGGCAAGGTAGAGGGTTCTCCTCGTCACAAGAAGACAGAGACGGACCCCGCGCAGGAGAATTCGGAATCGCACGATACGTCTGGGAACTCCGAAGTTGCAAGGGAGTCATCAAAGCATCATAGTAAGAAACACGGCGAAAGGGGCGACGGAGCGAGCTTGGAAAAGTCAAAAGAGTCTAGTCCGAAAAAGCAAAACATCAAAGAAGAACTGAACCAAGCCGCACGAAACATCAACAGGTGCCTCTACCCAAAGTACAAAGACAACAGGCTCTCGAAGGATCTGTTCAAGAAGATATGCAAGCTGCTGTCGCACAAGTTGGTTGCTGAACAGACTCTGAGCAAGAGGGCCGCTGCAAAGGCAGTTGACAAGCTGTTTGAAGGCAAGGATGTTGTGACTGAAAGCGATTTGGACGAGCTGTGCCTCTAAGGACCGCTCTGCACGGTGCAGCTTGTGCTCCAGTCTGGCTCTCTGCTCAAGCCAGTGAGAGCACAAATTTAATGGTTGTTGCTAACATTACACTCTGTTTCTTTGAGATCGAATTAACATTATGCAAGATCTGCTTTTGACAAGGTTTATTGCCATTTGGTCGTTATGGAGAATAGGCCTTTTTTTTTTTGCGTTTTCATTATACAAATGTGCATTGATCATTCACCTTTGAAGTAAGCTCGATGTTGTACAGTTTACTTGCAGTTCCTGGAAGCTAAAACTATGTTATGGCATTAAAGGGGTGTTAACGAATAAGTAGAATTTTCTTCAAGTACATGGTTCGAATCGAGTGTTCGAAGAACTATTTGGTTACAGGTCGCTGCAACTTGTTTGTTGATGTGGAGGCAGTTTGGTTAGAAAGTTTAATGTTATTGAAACCCTTTGTTTCAAGTGTGCTGTGTTCGATATGCATGTTAAAATGACCGAGCTAGTGCAGGAAGTTAAAATACAAATTGTTTCTTGCAAGGATATGCCCAAAAATTTTATGTTTAGTTTATCTTCAAGATTACGTATCTTAACGTTTAGAGTGAGATGCAGTTTACAGATGTTTGCAGTACACGTTATGCGTCCTTGAGGCTGATTGTTGACGTCTGTAATGGGGTGTTATACAGGTGAGTGCAGAGTGGTGCTTTTGGCGACGTTTTATGCAATGTCGACTTCGTTTAACTTTCGACCATATCTTTACTGGCCTCGGAACACTTTTCACTGTGCACCCATTGAGATGCTCGTTTCGTAAAAGTTCAAGCAGCAGCACGAAGTTGCATCTCGCTAGAGACAAGACAGGCAGAATGTTCACTTGGAAAACGACATCAACAGGCACATTGGTTGGCGAAAAAAATATTTTATTTGTATATAGGCATTCTCTTTCAGCAGGGTAAAAATGTGTAAAACAGGCTGCTGAGCAGGTATCACAACATTGCTACATTTTTTTTTGCCAAAAAAATTTTAAAATATGGACTAGCACATGCAAAGGCTTATTATGACATCGCAGTAAATGTTGGTAGTCCCCCGGTAAAAGTTACGGTGCCTTCTTGTAAAAGGTTTCATTCTGGTTAGTTTTATCCTGCGTTGGCTTTTCATGAAAAAAAAAGCACAAGCCAACATGGTATAGACCACTGCTGCTAGATGGAAAGCTGTTTGCTTTTTTTTTGTGCAATGCTGAAATTGTCTTAGTGTTGAAAACTTGCAGAAATAGGAACTGCACATTGTGATATGTGGATTGTGACAAGACAGTCTATGAGTGCTTTGTTGATTAATGATTTCAGCCTAAGCCCTTTTTTTTTGTATTTGTTGCTTTCCGATCTTTAGGAACCTGGGTGCTTTGGAGATGTCACAAAGCATGCGGAAACGCAATTTGCTGAATGAATA
>NC_051179.1:50854516-50974515 GCF_013339695.2 Rhipicephalus sanguineus
GAAGGTCCAAAAGGAGGTGGACAAGCAGGTGCTGGAGGCCATGAAGAAGCACCCCGAGAAGAGGGCCCTGGTGCACTACCTGGCTGCCAGCTTCTCGCTGCGCAACCGCATGTTCCCACACAGGATGAAGTTCTGAGGGGGCCTGTACACAAATAAAAAACACTCCTGGACTCTGGCAAATTGTGTTTCCTTTCCATTGCGGGGATGTTTGCATCCCCTGAGAAGCTTTCATTGCGTGGCACCCACATGTGCTTAGGCCAGCCTCCCTGCTGTACACTGGCCAAGCTGAAGTTGGCGTACTCGCCACTGTGGTAAGATTGCGCCAGTGTCCATGCGGTGGCGCTGTGTGACAGTTACGGAACCTGAGACTGGGAGGATGGGTCTCTTACACCTTGGTGTGGGTCGCGTGCATTGGAGAGCACCGTTGGAACATTCCGACAGACTCGTTCCCAAGACATGACACACCAACATGGGCTCAGGTTTCTGGCAGGGGGAACTTCACGTGCTCATTAACCTAGCATGGCAAGTTCCACAACAATCAGCTCTGGCAGTACACTGATCGCGGAGGTAACGTCAGCTCTGCAGCGCATTACATTTGCATTCTATTTGTGCACTAGACCTTCCTGGAAAATCTTACATTGGAGTTCTATTTGTATAATTTGTCTAGTGGGCTTGCTATGTGAAAGGTGCAAATGAATGCCCTTTTGTTGGTTTGCACAGTGGTGTACTGTGTCCTTTGTTTCTTGTGCGCAAAAGACCCCAGACCATATGCAGCCTTCCAGGCTCATTTCGTGGAAGGTAGACATTTTATGAAGGGGAGTGGTTACTTCTTGTAAGGGTAATCTGGCTTGATTTGTGCTTACCTAATTGAGCATGAAATACTCTTTCAGCTTACCACATGTTGAGAGAAGTAGTTAACCCTTTAAAAGTTCATCTTGTGAAGTTGTTCAAACTACATCCACGCCTATACTCAATACGACAACTTGCTGTGCATTTGTAGATGCTTGCTTTTCCTCTTGTTACTCTAATACAAAGTGCTGAGACATGCGTTGACAGTATGTACTGTATGGCAGAATCCTGAAGATGGCATAGTGTTTAGGCTGCTGCTTTTAACAACAGATTGGCCTGGACTGGCAAGAAACTTTTATGCACACTTGAGTGCAGGTCCAGGTTTTATTCAAGGTGAGTGTTCACATTTGAGGCAGCAATTATGCTTGCTTACCATTGATAATTGTGTGCCAGTGAGCATTGCAATGACACTCAACAGCTGCGAACAAGGGCTTCACGAGTTTGTAACATGCCCTATGCTGGCCTGGGGAATGAACTACCGAAAGGGGGTTGGGCATTCACCTCCACCCCAAGCTTCTGCATACGGTTGCACTGTTGTACAATTTGTGTTGCACAGTTTGTCATGTAATTGCGATTTTGCTGTCCTGATGCCATCATGGCCATTTCAGCAGTGCCGTTATGGTTGTTTTATTGTTGTGATTCTGTCGGCCAGGGTGGTTGAACTGCCAAGTCATCATAAATTATTCCACCATAGTATTGAGCGAGATGCATGTCTGACCACTGCAAGCTTGCGTTGAAGGAGACGTTTCCCAGTGGTGTGTCCAGCCTGCTTGTCTGTAAATTTCACTGTTCACTAGTATTAGAAAGATTGCACAATGCCATAGTTTTGCATGCAGGATTGGCATTTTTGTTTTGGTGATTTGAAAGAATGCTGACATTGGAGTCGTGTCCTCAAGAGATTACTTTTATGAATATGATCACAAAAGCAAGACTTTCAAGTGATTTTGCACCAGCACGTTCGAAGTATTTGGCTCGTAGTATTTCTAACACTATGCGAAGATGGCTATATGCCAGGACAAAAGTACCACTGTCGACCACATACCACACACGTGGCACCTAGGCGTGCGAAATCATTGCACAAGAGTGGCCGAAAATCGTACAACAACACTGATGCTCACCACTGCATCTGCACTTATTATGCAAGTTTTAATAACCTACCAGAATGTTCACTCTCTGCTGTAGACTGCTTTACTGCACAAGTCAGTTCCTCTGGATGGGCAGCTTGGTCACATAATATTTCTGTGTGCCAAAGATGAAAGTAGAAGAGGCAGTGTGCCAGTGGACAGGTAAATGTGTAGTTCTTACCCAGCTGGTACAGCACTGAAAATAATACTCCTTTAGTGGGAATGTATGATGAGGTAAACAGCTAAACCTGATAGGCCTGCTGAAGTCAATACTGGCAATTTTGATGGTGCTATATAGTTGCAAGATCCAGCATTCCATAGTGTCGATCTGCATGGCCTGTCCAGCATGACCCAAGCAAGCCTTATCCACAAGGCTTTCATTTTCCACCAAAATGTGTTGATCATAGGCATAGCCAGATGGGGTTTAGGAGGTTAGTTTTGTACGTATATATGCACACATGTACACACACATACAAATAGTAGAAGGCTAAAATCCTCACCCCCCGAAAATCATGGCAACACCTCCGGCTTTTATGTCAGAAAGGCTAGCCACTTGCAGAGCCCTCCTGCAATTTTATGTTTGTCCAGTCTTGCTGCAATGCATGGCAGTTACAAGGCAACTGTAGTGGCTCCATGTTGCTGGTCATAATGTATCTGTAGTTGGAAGAGGATGGATATCCCAAGAAAGTGCTATTGACGCTTCTTTGATTCCGTGTGACGCAAGATATAAAAGGTTAATGTTGCCACGCCCTTGCCCTGAAACCTGACCAATGAAGTGTAGCCGCTGGCGAAGCTGACCGAAAGCTGGCGACACGTGTACATATTTTCACTTCTGCACCTTTGCTGCCTCATCAGTATAATAATGCATCTGTCATCTGCTTTTCTGTCCTCTTACAAGACATGTTTTGCAGTGTGAGGTTAAGCTGCGAGCGTTCCCACTCTTGGCAAACAGAGTTTGTCATGTGTGGGTGTATGTCACATGGGTAGGAGCATAGAGTTTCATACAATAACCTAGAGAGGAAACTGGCGCTGCGATCGTTCAACCACCATGGAAAATGATGTGAAGTACAGGCTTCGGATTGAATTGCGTTAGCTAGCGAACTGTCTACGAATCTTTTTCTACAGTTTCAGTTTCATTCTTTGCGAGGCGTGGGCAGTGGGGTGCATTGCAAAGCACTCAAGCAGTGCCTTTGTTGTCCAAAAGGGCTGAAGAGCGCTAGGTCTCTTGGATTGCTGCGACATTGCAGTTTTACAGGTTGTATTTGACAGTTTTAGCAAGGCGTCGTGCACTCACCGCTGCACATAGATGTAGCGTCCCATGTCAGCCCAGAAAATTGCAGAGTTCACGTTTTTTTACAACCGCTACTTGTCAAAACTCTTTCAAATCGACAGCGAAGCTAAGTAGACGCACCGTCACACTCCTCTGACTTGACTTCACAACAAAACGAGAGATGCCTTGGGGGCAGGCCACTTGGACAGACGCACCTGGCATCGCAGCAGACACGTGAAGTGTTTCTCACTCAATACAATACTGTTATTTTCATAAATAGATAATGCGTACTTTTGAGCGAAAAACGAGCGTGTTTGTTTCAAGTGTTGTAAAAAAATAATTCATTGTATCGTGATGCCAAATCTAGAACACAATTGCAGAGCAATGCATACACTGGTGGTTGAACTTGTCCAGTTTCACTTCCATCTTACAGTCAAGCAAACTTTTTGCATTAAGTTTTGCGTACAAAACAATAAAGCAAGTTTTAATGGGACACAACTTCCCATATCACTTTGTTTTACACTCGGCAAACAAGCGTTGCGAATCTCAAAAACGGAAGCCATCCGAAGCAGATCCGAATCCTGTACTTCCCATAATTCCCATGGTGGTTGAAGCGCCGCTCAAGGAGCCTGCATAGACACTAGCGCCAGAGTCCTTTCAAGGTATTATAGTAAGAAACTCTACGGGTAGGAGTATCTAAGATTGCTGTGGCGAATGTACACAGATGTGTGAGCTACGATGGTGCACGATGCACATATGAAGCTAATCACTAGCAGTGTAATTTTACTTGATCCTTGCTCCTACTGTTACCGAGCTGTTCCTCAGCGTTGCTGACCAATGGAAAGTAAAAGGGGTGACACTGGGTTAGCTGATATTGCATCTTGCAGTGGAAAACAGCGAGAGAAATGAGACACACACAACATGATCACCGAGACACAATAAGGGATATAGTATCTCTCGAAGTACTTCACCAATGTGCCAGCATTGCTGCTATGTGACAGTGGATTCTGTATGTGAATGCACAGCATGCACTCTTGTCTTAGAAAACCTGCAAAGCACTTTAGCATAGATATGAAGAAAGTGTGCATGACAGTGCTAGCATCAGACTATAGCAAGCTCTACATATTTTATTCAGAGCTATGCTGCTCAACACTTGACAAAGTTTCTTAACGGGTAAAAATCATTATATGGACGAAAAAAAATTAAATAAAAATCTAGATGGTGATTGGTAAGCTGCGCTACTAGCTGTAACAGAAGCAGTATTATAAAAAGGAAATAATAATAAAAGATGCTGCAATGAAATATACATAAAGCACTGCCCGCAAAGTACATCCTCCTTGTATATATATTTCTGGCAGGTTTACATGCTAAGGCAGAGGAGATGGTACAGTAATGATGCGTGAACGGGCATGGCTGGGTGAAGCGCCGGAACTTGTGAGCCTTTAGATGACCCTTTGGGAACCATTGGGAAGTGCTGGGTTGCCAGGGTTGGCCGGTGTGGCTTCAGGACTGTGCTTCTGCAGAGCAAGGATAGACCGGAGAAATGTCGGTTACAGTGGCGTACATGCATTCTATACATAGATTAGAGAACGGTATACTTGAACAGATAATGCAGCCAACAAACTGGTCCTTTGGACTCCCTAGGGATCGCAATATCATCTAAAGAACTGGGTTACTGTAACAAAAACTAATGCATGCCTCTTTTTACTGCCCACAAGGTCAGAAATAGTCACAGCCACATCCAAAATAGCTGCTAAGACCTGCCAGTGCACTTATTAAGAATCTCAGTGTTTGTATAGTGACGGGACATCATGAGTACATGTGTGTATAAAAACAGAGTGCAGGGGTTGCTGGAGAGCTGCATAAAATTAAGGCACACATGTAATGTTCCGTTAAAGTGGTCAACTTCCCATTCATAGTACGTTTCACCTTATGTTGTGCATGCTTGACTGCATAACACCCCTGTATTGCAACGAAGCAAGCTTTCAGACAGTGTGTGAGCTGATGGTGGAATGGCACACGACAGCACTGGTTCAAGCAGGGGCGTAGCCAGAAATTTTTTTCGGGGGGGGGGTTCAACCATACTTTCTGTACGTTCGTGCGTGCGTTTGTATGTGTGCGTGTATATATACGCAAGCAAAACTGAAAAATTTCGGGGGGGGGGGGGGGTTGGGGGTTTGAACCCAGGGGCGTAGCCAAGGGGGGGGGGTTGAACCCTCCCCCCCCCCCCCTTGGCTACGCCCCTGGGTACAAGGCTTTAAGAAAATCAACACAGAGGTGGTGGTGGCTGCAGTTAATGCCATTTCCGGTTTGCAATGACGGCGAGGGGTTTGAATAATGGGATGGCAAAGGTTTTTAGTGTCCAAAATATTTAGATGTCCTTTACGTTTGTGCTACGAGGTACATGGCAGTGCCACGAAAGCATCTGAATTTAGGTGTGTTTGAAAATCGGCCACTGACTGCATTCACAAAACCAGGGCATTTTACCATTACTGTAGCAATGTGCTGCTAAATTTTTTTGTGATGAGTGCACCACGATCTGGGCACTTGTTTCCTGCACTGTGGTACAAGTGCAACATTTGGAACAAGATTTTAATTTTTGTTTGCCAGCATTGCCGGATATCGAAACCTACATAATATGTTCTTTAATTAGCTAAGTTTCTAAATTGATCTTCTTGTTCCAATAACTTCACTGTGCACATTGCAGAAATGAAGGCTGTCCGTGCTTTCGGCACATTTACTTTCTGGTAATTGAGAAGAAAAAGCAATTTTCAGTGCTGCAGGATGACATGTCATGAACAAGCCCATGAGACCCATTCCATTTTATGCAGCACATTCACAAAAGGCATTATTATGACATCAAGAGTTCAAGTGAAGTCATCGTTTCTAGTTAAATCACGTCAGTGAATACAAAGACTAGTCTTCTACAACTTTCTGTGAACGCATGGCTCATGAGTGTGTTTCAATGGCATGTGGCTGCGAAGGACAAAGTCGTGCATACTATCTCAATCTCTGCAGCATGTAAGTCAAGGTCATACATGAGTGTTCTACACTCGCTGTCATGGCTACGACCGATGCTGACTAACGCTCCCAGGTTTAAATGCACCAATATACCGTCTAAAGTGGACGAGAGGATGACTGACGCCATAGCTCATTTGGTAGAACATCGGATGCGTTATTCTAAGGTAGCAGGTTCAGTCCCTGCCAGCGGCAAGTTGTCTTTTCATCCACTTTAATTTTTTCACCTTTATATCATAATTAGTACAAATAACCTCCCCTATACATTCCTTGGCTTGATTGCCCGTTGCTTCTAATTAAGGTTGTGTCTAACGAAGAAAAATGAGCCCTTAAATTTCAAACTCCTTAAGGCCATACATAGTTGCACGTGGCATAAATTTCGACATACCTTTTTCTTTTTCTTCTCCTTCTTCTTTTTCTTCCGTTCCTTCTCTTCATCATGCCGTTTCTGTTTCTTGTGCTTCTTCTCGTGGGAGGCATCCGAGGCATTTTCTAAGAAAAAGACAATAATACGAGCACATCATGTAGCATTTGGGGGTAGATATCCTTGTGACACAATTGAAGCCTTTTTATAGTACTAAAGCTGGATTACCGGTGACCGAGTTTGCCAAGATAGTCGCGGTGCAGTCACCAGAGCGCAGTTTGCTTGTGCATAATGGCTCAGAAAACAGTCGTCTTCACCTTTTTCTTTTATTAAACCATGCTCAATAGACAAGCCCCAGCATGAGCAACAGCTAGAACATCGTCTTTGTTTAAACCACGACCAGCAGTGCCAGGCATAAAAGAAAAATTAAGATTCCAGTGTTCTAGAAGCCAAAACCACGGTATGATTATAAGGCATTGGGGAATTTCAGATTACTTTTGACCACCTGAGGCTTTTTAACATACACTCATACCTAAGTACATGTTTATTTTTTTTTTAAATTTCGTCCCCATCAAAAAGCAGCCATGGCAGCCGAGGATGGAACCTCAAGCTTGGCAGCAGCACGCCCAAGCCGCTAAGCTACCATGGTGTATACTGCCGCGAGTTCTGACATAACTGCACAACGCAAAGAAACACACAGCACAAATTAAGACAACCTTCTGTTACTATTACCCGCAGTAGTCCGAGGGACAATACGACAACACCAACGGATGAGCAGTCCTAGAAAATCGGAATGTGTACAAGTACTACTCACCCTGCTGTTGAGATTCGTGATTTGGTGTGTCACCCATTTTGTGTTTGTGCTTTTTGTGCTTGTGCTTCTTTCGTTGTGGCTGCTGGCTCATCATTCGGTACTGTTCAGGCAGCTGCAAAAGTGTCAGAAGCAGGAGATGAGGACGGGCACACTTGCACCACGTAGACATGCCACAATTTGCACGTGTGACACTCCAAACATCTCCAAAGCCCACCCTCACAGCCAAACCTAACAACCTTTTAACCTACCTTACCTATACCTGCTAAAACTATACAGCAGTGAAGATTAAATTTTACGTAACTGTGGAGATGAATAGTGGTGACCGAAAAAGTGACTCTCTCACAACCTTATTTGAACTGCTGATTATTAAGCTTGCTAATGGCATGAACAATTCATATAAAAGTATTTATACGGCAGGCAATGGTTATAACCAAACTTCTTATTGGTTACTTCTGCATGCAAAAGCGTCTCTTAGTGAAAGTATCAAAGCACATTTTGCAATGCACTCCGATACTTTTTGAATTCGGATATTTAGTACTGTGTATCTAGTATACTGAATATCTTCAGTGCCTTTTACATGTCTTGAGCCAATATAAAGATCACTGCTAATAAGAAGACAGTCTTTATAATTGTCTGTTCTGTTCTACACCTGCTTACACAAATTTTATTTTGTATAACTGCTAAGACTCCTGAAGCACCTCTAATCATCCAAATAACTAATGCATTCTTCTCTTGGGGCTGTTCCTGTGTTCTCATGATACGTCGCAATGCCAACAGGGTGACGCACGAGATGTTACCAGGGTACAAGCCGTCAATTTACACATATATGAAACATACAAGTTCCGATTCTACATGTCAATTCTTCCTAAGCAGTCCTGTGCAACCATTTGACTTCACTACGTGCAGTGGCAGCAGTGCATAGTCAATAAGAGTAATAATAATATATGGGGTTTTACGTCCCAAAACCACGATATGATTATGAGGGACGCCGTAGTGGAGGGCTCTGGAAATTTTGGCCATCTGGTGTTCTTTAACCTGCACCGAAATCTAAGTGAACAGGCCTCATGTATTTCGCCTCCACTGAAATGCAGCCACGGTGGCTGGGATTCGATCCCGCGACATTCGGGTCAGCAGTTGAGCACCATAACCACTAGACCACCATGGCGGGTGTAGTCAATAAAGGTGACGCCCTGATTAACTTGATGCTGCTTAGAGGAGTGCAGGCAAAAAAACTCCTGGATGATCATTCTTCGTCAAGCTTGGGTACTGTACAGCTTCTGGGTAGCATAATAATGGCGTTAATACCTGCAGTAGTGTCCCCTATAAGTGATTACCAAAACAACAATACCCATCACACAATTTCTGATTTCAAAATGCCCGCCAGCAGGAATGGGACAACTCGTCAATGATGTAAACCGTTCGCACCCGATTTCATAGAGGTCATGTGATCCAGGAAGGTGCCAACAGCAATGAGCTCAATAATAATATTAATTGTTGGAGTTTTACGTTCCAAAACCATATGATATGATTATGAAGGACGCTGTAGTGGAGTACTCCAGAAGTTTCAAAGCAATGAGCTCATACATTTTCATTTTTGCTTAATTTCGTGTGTACACTAGCATTTGATGACGTGCACTAACGCCTTTTTGGCATTAGTGCACGTCATCAGCAGAAGTGTCTCTAACTCTTGAAGACAATGTTATCATGACGGCTATAGCAATGAGTAAGAAAATTCAAGCCAACTTTCATTTTTAGGCTTTAATGTCGCGGTAAATTACCTCTCAGCCATATGCTTCCAGCCATAGATTGTAACAGCGTTCCATGCAAGCATACAAGGCATCTGCTAAGGTTAACTTAGCCTCCGAAATTGGTGTATACGCTCGTTTAAAGAAAGAAGCGGCAATGTGACAATCAGTACTGATGCAGTGCTCATCTGTCTTATAAAGTGAGTGGCAAGCAGGAGGCAGCACCTATAGAGAAGGAAAGCAAAGGTGACAAAGAAACCGCCACCCCAACTGAGAGCTCAGGATGGTTCAGAGGTCCTTTTAATTAGGCTACAATTTTGAATATATACTTCAACACAGATAACTTTTTGGTGTAGGCTAGAGCATAGCCTTACTGGGCTATGAAAAAGAATACTCCAGAGGAGACAAGGCACACTATCGCAAATTGGGAAATAAGTAAGCTCTACTCCGGGCAGCAGGGCAATGACCTCACAAAGTAGAGAAACGAAAGAGAACAGTAACAGGTGGCACAGTAACAGGTCCCAGCGATGCACAACACAGAACAAAGGCAATCACTAAAGAGAAGATGGGAGAAACACCTGTCACTAAACAGCAGTGTCTGTGACAGAACTTCTGATGTTTTTGTGCACTGGACATACTTTATAATTCTAGAACTATTCCATATTATGCACCATGCTGAGCCTAAAGCGCATCTTTTCTTTTTTTTTTTTTTCATCTCGATAACCATGATCCATCAAATGTGACACGTGCTTGTGAATTGTTTTGCGTTACTGTAGTCTGTCTCACATCACTAGACAGATGAGCGAGTGCAGGTCGATGCCCTGCCATGCAATAGTTCTTGTAATACGTGTCTCCCGTCTTTTATATTCTCCCAGTTGCATTTTTCACGGTGCTTACGAGCATAGACTAATTAAGCGTGCTATCACGGGTTAATATTTATACTAACCGGTCCAGGATGAAGCCTAAACCCGACCAGTTGGGCGGCGGTAAGGGCCAGTAGCTCCTTTCCACCGACGGGTGGCTTTTCGATGAGAGAACGTAGTGAACTGCGAGTGAGAAAAATATATATAATATAAGTAAGACATCACTGCCGATTCCACCGCAGCGGCGCGTTGCGAAAAACTGGAGATCGCTTCACTGTTAAAGGGGTCATGAACCACTTTTCCAAGTAATGATCTAATGGCCTCAGTATCGGAGTGTACTGCCTCCCGAATCGATTGCCGTAAAAATTTCTCGAATCCGTCAAGAATCAGCGGAGTTACGGGGGTTTGGCGCACGCTCCCAGCGCTTTCTCTCTTTTCTCGTGCCGGCGAGCGCACTGGAAGCTAGACAGGGAGGGATGGCATGGGGGAAAGAAGTTACGCCAGCGCGCGTCATGAAACGCGATCGCTCTCCCGCTGTGATTCGCTTGCGCGAGTGCGGCTACCGTGTACTGAGGAGTGCGGCGCCGGCAAGTGGCGGCACCCCGCGGCAAGAAGCGCATCTGATCCGAACGCCGCTCTCGATTTACGTCGGCTATCGGCCAATAAGCATGCTATGTCTCTTGCGACGTACAGCGGACAGACGCCCCGCCCACCGACGAGAGTGAGAACCGGCCTCTGTTTGAAAAGAGGGTGCCTGGGGAAACGGCAACTTCGCGCTCCGCTTGTGGCCATTACGCGGCGCGCACGACTGTAATATTTGGCAGAGCAGTTCATAGCCGTGTCACCTTTCCGCAGGATGTGTTTTTTCAATCAGCCCAAGGGGTGCTTCATGACCCCTTTAAAAAGACAGGGCGCGCAAACACGGAAACCAAGAGAGAAGTCAAGACGGCATGCAACAGACTTCTGTGACACCAAACGGAACCCTGCCGTCAAGACACCACACTGTGGTGTCTGGACTTTCTCTCTTGTGTCCGTGTTAGCACGCCCTGTCTTTTTAACATGAATACCTACCAACTAGCTCAGCTCTCTGTTATTCTAAGCTTCACTGTGCACAGCACCCATAACAGGACGCAGCAGGGATCACCCACCTGTTGTCTTGATCGCCGGGTGCATCGATGTTGCCTGGCAGGTTGGGCAAAAAAGCACTGAGCTGGTCTTTGACCTTACGGCCGCTGAATTTGTTGTAGGAGTGCTCCAAGCCATATGATACCATCAGATTTGTGGCGCCGGTGAGCTCACTCTCTGGCAAAGAGAAAGCGGAACGAGTTAGCGACAGCGCCTGGTATGCTGGTACGGCATAATCCTTTCAGTTACGAGCGCCGAGGCGTTTGACAAGCTGAACATCTGCCAAGAAAACGCCGCAAAGAAGAATCAGCGCGGTAAGATCGTGGCGTAACAAGCAAAGTATACGCGCATCCACGCAACGAAGAGCGTACTCTTCAGCTTCGATCGGCATGATGTGATTAGAAAGCGCGGTAGCGTTTTCTAAAGCGATGAGCGAAAAGATCGACTCGCTTACTTGGAGGTTCTTTCATGAGATAAAAGGGACCGCTGTGAACAATGGCTGGAGTCTTGCCGAGAGAAATTGTCGTCTTAAGTGTTCCGGTTGTGTCCTGACGAGACACAACCGGCGAGCGGGAGCCGCGAGGGCTCGATTTTGGAGAATATTGGTCCGTCCGCCGTACCACCTCAGCCATTGTCGTCTGCCATGTTGTTTCCTGAACTTTTTCCTTCCCGTCATGCACCCCGCTAGTGATGAACGGAAGTGCGGCGTAAGAAGTCACCGGAAGCTTGAGATGTGACAATAAACGTTTTAAATATGTTTTTGATCAATAGTTCTAATTTGATAAGTTATCTTGTCAAATAAAGCTTTGTTAAACGCTTCTGCAGTGTAAAATGGTGAACGCATGCGCAAACACACACGCAAATAACCTCAGCTGATGGTTATCCCTGAGTCTTTTTTACAAATCTCAAAGGCTATGCTTTTTAGTACTAATACGTCACGATCGCCATGCTTTAAACACCACCTGTCTTTACCCATAGTGCCTCGGGGGATTTCACTTCCCGCGCAACTTTTACCGGGCTTTGCAGCCGCGCATGTGTTGGGCTGGCGCGGGATTTGTTGTTTTGACTGGGCGCAGAAATGATTTCCACCGAAGACATCCTCTCTCTTAGTTCGTGCAAATCACTAAGCGATGTGAAGGAACTAGAGTAAGTTCTCACGAAAATGGGGGGCCGTAGGACGCTCTACGGCCGGTGACCAGTGCTGAAAAGTTGTTGCGGAAATTACGGTTCTGTTTGTGTAGTTGAGTCACTTTACGCTGCTGCGTGTGTGGTGATAACTACGTGGAACATGCAGGAGCCACTGGAAAAAAAAAAAAAAAAAAAAGAAAAAAGCTACCTTGATTTTATGGCTTGTCTCTGACGGTTTCACCTGGCTCAAATACAGATTAGATACAGATACTTTCGACTGATCAACCGGTTCGTCGACAGTAGTTTTCGTTTCTAAATTTTGATTTCACTTTTTTTCCCGCAGTTTGAGCAACAGGGACCTCAGAGTATTGGACCCATGCTGCTTTAAAGGACTGAAAAACTTGGAGAGCCTCGATGTGTCAAGAAATTCGCTCAGAGACGTCCCCACTCTTGGCCTTCCTAAACTCCGGTGCTTGAATGTGGAGGAGAATTTGATCAATGACCTGGCCTTCCTGAAGGATTACAGCGAACTGACGGAGTTGATGGTTGCTGGCAATCCCATCCTTGTAAGTTCAGCAATTTTGTTTTTATATCTTCAAACGCATGCTGTCGGCTTGTCTACCCAGTTCAAGCTCTATTACATTGTAATTCCATTTAACTGAAGCAAATTTCGCAATCTTGATGATGCTGCTTTTCGTTTTCAGTGCATTTTAATAAACTTAGCCTAATGTGGCTCTGGTTTTTAATTCAGACTTTGCGTATTATTTGGCAGAGGTACGGTACGAAGAACTTTATTTAAAGATCCGGAGAAGTGCCACCCCTTAGGGTGACACCGCGGGCCGCTCCCACGTGGGGACAGTTAGACCTAGCCTAACCGCAGAGGTGTACGAAAACAATGTGTTCTCTCCATCCAAATGCAGCTGCTAAAAAAAAACATGTAAAAGAGATGCATGGAGTGTACTGAGTAATCAAAGTACGTCTTGCAGAAGCATTTTGCAGTTGCATGTGTTGGCACAAGTGCACGATTTACTCATTGCAGCATGTGGCTAATAGAGGATTTGTAACCACAGTTAAAGCTTTCTTTACATGAAGGTGTTTCCTTATTATTGGCCAGTGTTAGGACATACCACTCGTGATGGAAGTTTTGGTTTTATGAATGCAGTGGCGGGAACATCGCATTTCTAGCACATCAGATTCATGTGAATGGTGGCAGTGTGCTTTAATATTAAGAAGGCCATGTTAATGCACCAGGAAAGGTGCTGGTTTATACGGATAAGTCGCCTTATATGGTGATGTATGACATTGCGAAATGATGGAAATAGTGAAATGGCTGTTGCTGGTGTGTACTTTCCTCCTCTCACCAGTGAGGAAAACTTGCCAGTGAGGGAAACTCCGCACTACTGAACCACATACTTAGATGATATGTTTTCTTTTCATAGCATAAGATTTAGAGCCCAATACATTGAAAACTTGGTGGATGATTGAGCTTTGCCTTCAAGAATGGAAAGTGATAGCATAACCAGGCCCCGTTCACATCATCTTCTCATTCACTAGCCACACTTTCCCTTCTCAGTGGACACCTCAACCGCGCCATGAGGAAAGAAATGTCCGTGCGTGTAACATTGGCTGTTTTAAAGTCTCCTAGAAGGCCTAATGCAAGTACAGTTGCGAAGAGCCCACTACACCTTATTTCATCATTTTGTGGATCAGTGAAGTATCCACTACATGTCTTCAAGGCAATACATGCACCTATGCGGCTGTACACTTTGTTGATGCTGTGGCTGATGATGACCATCATCAATTATGCCTGAGCACTTTGTAATGGGTAAACCTTTAAACCACCCACTTGTTGTGCAATTCACCGGTGTGATGCTTGGTGCGATTATACGCTCCTGCCACACATTATTGCATATGCTAATGTGACTCATCACACTACATGTCGTCTTTATTATAAGTTTTTTAGGGGCGAAGCTCCTCTTAATCTAACCTTGTCACGCGTCCGGCGTAAGGCGTAACCGGTAGTATACTACGACCCATCACCGATCCTTTGCAAACTGCCCACTACTTCGTCTTTGCAAACATCCCACTACGATCCATCACCGACCATAAAGCCGTTATAATGAAGGGGGAACGGAAGCCACCTTTGCAAACTGCCCACTACTTCGTCTTTGCAAACATCCCACTACGACCCATCACCGATCCATCACTTCACCGACCATAAAGCCGTTATAATGAAGGGGGAACGGAAGCCACGTCTAGCTATCACTTACGATTAATAAAATTTCTTGTATAAATATATACAGTGTTTGTCACGTCTTTGATGATGTACTGGGCTATCGCTTTGATTACTGCTGGGCGAAACCACTGAAGATTTCACGGTGTAACCATGATTGCTTCAGGAGCTTCGCCCAAGCTCTTCATTATTCACCCGTGGATATGCTGTGAATTTTTTTTTTTCCAAGGCAGTTTCAAGCACTGGTGTGGCTCTGTGGTAGAACATCCGACTGCCATGCAGAAGGCCTGGGTTCTAATCCGGCTTGAACACTTGATTTCTATTATTGCATCAGTCGCAAGTTCTCGCTCACGGGCAACGCTGCTGACGCCAGAATTTCTGCAACACAGGCTCCTTAAAAAAATTTTATTGTACAGTCAGTGTCAAATTTTTAAGAACCACGAGACACTAGAAAAAGCTGAATATTTCCGCTTCTTCGGCAGGCACCTGGAATTCAGATTGCCAGCCTGTTCTAAGACGGGCTAACAACATCTACTGTGCAACTCAGCAGAATACAGTCACAAATTCCTGAGAAATTTAATGTTTTATCTGACCCAGTGGTCTCTAAACTTTTGACACAGACTGTTCAATTTTCTTGGTTTTGTGAGCTGTTGAGTTCCGCTGCAGTGATAATCATCTCAACTCCTTAAATGCATGTCTTACCCGAAGGTTGCGGAATCGAATCCCAGCGATGGCAACCACATTTTCGATGGAGGCGAAAATGCTAGAGGCCCGTGTGAAAATGCTTGAGGCCCGTGTACTTATATTTAGGTGCATGTTAAAGAACCCCCAGATGGTTGAAATCTTCGGAGCCCTCCACTACGGCATCCCTCATAATCATATCATGGTCTCGGGACGTAGTAACCCTCTGAGGTACACAAGAAAACTAGAGACTTCCCACCGGCGTCACAGACGGCACTTCTGGTGAAATTTGTAAGGCATTGATGCCGACCAAAATATAAGGTTCTGCTAAAGCTAGCTTAAACGAGTCAAATGTGCAAGTTATACATCCCTCGACGAGGCAGTTCTTTAGATACACCTGAATTAGTTATGGCTAGTCATGGGGACATGCGTGTCCCGTGTACCTCAAATGTGTGTCTCAAGCACAAACGACATGCTGTGTTTTGCTCTGCTGACTTCTGCTTGCCTTTTCTTTTCTCAAAAACAGTCAGCCGACAAGAACATCGCTGTGTCCCTGCTTCCCAAGTTGGCTCTGTTGGACGGAGCCGACTGCCAGCCTCTGAGGAAACTTGAAGCACTCGGCGACAAGAAGCTGCTGCCTCAGGTAAACATATGCAGTTAGTCTAACGACTTACAAAGCAGGGAGAGTGTTGTATTGTCAGAAAATGAGCATGCAAATCCAGCCCAAAGTTTGAATCTATATGATGTTAGGCTTGTTTCACTTAACAGGGTATTAACAGTAGGTGGCAACAAGTTTGTGAAGGTAATATTTGGTGCTTTTGAGATTCTGATGTTTCTACAGCAGTTGGTTGTTATGTGTCCTCTCTTCCTCTGTTTTCTAGTTTTTTTGTGTTCTTTTTTTCTGCCTGTATACCTGTTCCTTTCCTCTGTTCCTGGCCAATCTTGATCTAGCGTTGTTTTCATTCTCTCTGCTTTCTTTCTTGATCACTGTGCTAAAAAAGGAAATTTAAAGGTTCATTTTACTTTGTTAGACACTACCTTAATGAAAACCAACAGACAATGAAGCCAAGGAAGGTATAGGCGGCATTATTTGTAGTCTTTTAACTGTATTGTAGTAATTGCGCTGTATCATTTGTAATTTTGCTGTAAATTGTCATCATTCCCTAGCATTTGTGCTATTACAAAAAAGTTAATTTGTGAGACAAGTACAAACACATTGGATTAAGTAAGTTTAAAAGTCCTGACTTTGAGCACCTCTCTGAAAAACTGGTGGGCATTCTAAAGCCGATCTTGTCCCGTATTTCTGAACCCAGTTCAAGACCCATTCAGCCCCTTTATTTAGGGGGGAAGCCTACAGCCCATTTTTGGAAAGGTGTTCTTCATGCACAGTGCTTTTGTCACTTCAAGCCACTTCAATTCTTTCTGTCTACTCTCACGATGCGAATGAAATGTCCTGTCCTTCTCTTGCTCAGATTTCTCGAATCTGGGAATCCACATTCAAGGACAATCTTCTTCCTGGAGCCAGTGACGAAGAGGTTAGCAACGTGAAGAAAGATTTTTTGAGGCACCTGAGGAGAACTCATTTCGAATGCAATGAATTTTCCGTCAAGTTCAAGAAATTTAAGGTATGTGTATTGAACTCATTTGGCTTGTCGCTATGCATGGTTTATGTGGCTTTGGCTGTGCTTATAGTTTTATTGGTCTCAATGCTTATTGCAGTTTTCAGGAATCACTCCTTGTGCTAGATTCAATGGTATGGCCTGTGCATTGTAATGTTAAAGGGGTCCTGCAACACTTTTTCAACATTCTCAGAAGACGCTGCCGATCGCTAGTCGAGGCCCCTGAGAACATGCAAGCCAAACATTATAAGGCAGCACGTGGCCCTGGAATTTACAATTAATTATCAAAGCCAACTAGAAATCGTTCCCTCTTCTCTCGACAAATGGTGCCATATATCCAAATGACCGCGCTATGTTCCCAAATTCACGGCCATTGGCTGATTTGAACATTGTGGGCTGCATAGTTACTGCGGCCGTCGTGGGAGGCTGCCATGTGCCCGCACGCGCACTCAAGATCACGCTGAAAGTAAGCCGCGCATTCGAAGAAAAAAAGAAACAGTGTTCAAGGTCATGACTCGCACGTGACGCAACTTCTTTCCCCAGTGCCATCCCTCCCTGCTTAGGTTCTAGAGCGCTCGTTGGGACGAGAGAAGAGAGAAAGCAATTACAATGTGCGACAAATCTCTCGCTCGTACTTGACGGATTCTAAACATTTTTGTGCCAGTCGATTCGTGAGGCAATAAGCTCCTTTAGTGAAGCCATTCGATGGTTACTTGGAAAAGTGTTGCAGGGCTTCTTTAAGCTTTAAATTTGACATGCATGGTAGCTGTGATGGGGAAGGAAGGTGTGTCGTGGAAGTAAGACACTTGTTGTGAGCATTCTCAGGACTCGTTAATATTTTTTAAAGCATAAACTATGCATTACGTTTCAGTTAGATTGTCTGAGAAAGTACATGGTGCAAATGTTCTCCAGTCCCACTTGAGCATCAGATGTGCAAAGAGATTGCAGTTTATACCATTCTGTTGGATAGTGGCCAGAGACATCCAAAGACTCATCGGTGCATGAGATGGCAAGTCAATTTGCTAAGGAATTGACCCACAAGTGGCAGCGTTTTCACTCTATCAGTTCAGGTGCTTAGATCACTTATCACTAGGGGTGTGCGAATATTCGAAATTTCGAATATTTTTCTAATAGTGTTTGCTATTCGATTCGATTCGCACTGGAATTTCACTATTCGAACTATTCGAACTTCCCAAAAAAAACGCCAGGCCTGCGCGGAAAGTGCAGCACAGTCACAGCGAAAGCTCGAAGAGCGGCATTTCTAGAGCCCGTTATAAACTCTCTTGTGGCTACTAATACAACTACACTAGCAACGTACCCACTACGCCACAAACGATAATTTTTGTGAAGTTGGAAGCACCCACCACGACATTACTCGTCATTCTGCGGAGAAGCGAGGTACCATCTTTAAGGCATTATGTGCAGTTTCTTGATGCGACGACTGATGACGATGAAGAATTATGACTGAGCCTTTTGTAATCAGTTGGAAGCTTTAAATGACCCACTAGTTACGTACTTCGCATTGTGTGACGCCAGGTCGTTATTTCATTCTCCCACCACACTTTATAACATACGCTAACGTGAGAAAGAAATAGAGAAAGGGAATTAACTTTATGGAGACCCCGAGGAAATGGATCATGGGAACCTTATGGACTTCCTTGGCAACCAATAGAAGTGCACTTGCGCGGAGCCCACTACGCTATAAATCAGAATTTTTGTGAACGAAGGAAGCAGCCACTACGCAATTTTTTGTCATTCTGCGCAGAACCGTGGTATCTGCTAAACACCTGTAAGGCATTATGTGCACTTTGTTGATGCTGTGGCTAATGACGATGAAGAATTATGGCAGACCCCTTTGTAATGGGTTGGGAGCATTCAACAACTCACTCGTTGCGCAATTCGCATTGTGTGACGCCTGGTTACAGAATTCGCATTCTGTGACACTTGGTTGTTATTTTACTCTTCTACCACACTACATTACATATGTTAATGTGGTTCCTTCCCGACATGAAGACTGTATAGGGTCTTTTTGCAAGGCAGTTTCAAGCACCGGCATGGCTCAGAGGTTGAATACTGGGCTCCCACGCTGAGGGCCCAGGTTCGAACCTCGTTCCATCCTGGAATTTTTTTCTTATTTCGTTTTTTTTTTTCTTATTTCGAGCGATAGTGGTTACGGACACCGGCGGCGGCGGCAGCGGCGGACAACTGCGGCGCCAAAAACGGCCGGTGAAATGATCTCATAAGAGCTTTCGCTGTAAAACAAATACAGTCAACGACCGACTGAAAGTGCCCCCTTCAAATTTTCAATATGCTTCACCTCATTACACTCTCGTGTTGCGGCAAAGCTGCCTTTCATGCTCCGTTATGGTCGAACATAGCCAAGAGACAGTCAACGTTCGATTAAAAGTGGCCCCTAGATTTTCAATATGCTTCACCTCATTACACCCCCGCATTGCGGCAAAGCTGCCTTTCAAGCTCCGTTACGGTCGAACATAGCCAAGACACAGTCAACGTCCGATTAGAAGTTGTCCCTAGATTTTCAATATGCTTCACCTCATCACACCCCCGCATTGCGGCAAAGCTGCCTTTCAAGCTCCGTTACGGTCGCAACTGTATTAACTCAAGAAAACGCTGGTTCCAGCATGGAGATGAAAGATGTGGCAGAGGTGGGGGCTCAATTAATGCTGTTTTGGACCTGAAATTTGGGCAGGAAGTTCGAAAAATTGGACGCCGAAGCTTTTTACCATCCAAAATTTCAGATGTTATTATGTATTGATGTTTACGAGGCAGATTTGGAACTCCAGACTTGAAGGGAGCACACCCTTGTCTGCCACATCAGTTGGGCTTCCACAGAAGTTGAAAGAGGAGGAGAGGCTGAGGAAATGGCACATTTGCCTATCACGTGTAAAGTGTTGTCGGCAACACTTTGGTTGCACCAAATCATGTACATAAATACAATTCGACCTCTACATTGCGCTTGAACTTAGCGAAAAGAAACACTTTCATGTTGCTATCTCATAAGAATACGCTTAGGAATCCTCTCTAACTTTTTTTCCTGCAATTTCGCTTCGAAGTATTCGAAAAATATTCTAGAAATATTCGAAAAATATTCGATTCGATTCGCACTCACACTTCAATATTGGAATTCGCTTCGCACCCAAAATTTTGCTATTCGCACAGCTCACTTATCAGTGTATGTGGCAGTGTTTTGCTTAAAAGTTCTTTCATTGGATATGTGGCAAAAACATGTGCTCATCTCGCAGAACATAGCATGGCGTACAATTCTATCAATTTCCAGCATTCCATTTCAGCATTAAAAAAAAGCTGGGTGTTTCCGAGTGTCTCGCAGAAGCACCAGCTGTCGCAAAATGGGAGACTTCTACTGAAATACACAACCTACATTTTCGTTTTCCTTTTTTCCTTTTCAAAGTGCACTAATTCGTTTCCCAGCTCATTTGGCATGCAATATTTACACATGGCTTTATTCCCATTGATTCGTTTCAGGTGGAATCTCTTGGTGGAGAGTTGTTTGAAGAGGAAGTTCAAAGAATTCGTGCCAAAGCCTCCACCAGCACCCCAAAAAAAAAGAAGGACAAAATCAGGCCCTCAGAAGAATCCAGCTCTCCTTCCAAGCGTGTCACATCTCCGACGAGACGGCACCTCATTGATCACGAGCTGGTCAGCAGCAGATCCGTCGCACACGGCTCTGACGTGAACGTAAGCTCTCCGCGACGCCAGACACGGTGTCTAAATAAGTCGACTGAGGTTAATGCATCGAATAGTTCCCCCCACAAGCGAGTTGCATCTCCAAGGAAAATCCTCAACCTCGAAGATCGAAAGCAAGGCGCATCCAGCTCTCACAAACATGACAAAAATTCAAGCTTGCTTCATGCTGGCACCCGTGAATTGAATGTATCGGTAAAGAATGGTTCGTCAAATGATGTGCGACGGTCATGTACACCAAGGAAAAAGCTGAAATATGAAGTTGCTCCTTCTAGGGAAGAAAAGGTGTGTATCTTTCATGTGTGCCTCCTGTGCCCTTGAGTTTCACTAGCAGCAAGTGCTAGGCCTATGTAGAAGTGGACTCAATTTTCTTTTAGCTGACCTCGGATAATTTTTTCAAGTTTCTGTATTTTAATGAAAATTTCATCGAAGAGTGTTCTTCGGTTCAATGTGGGAGTTGTTTCAGACAGTTTGGCTGACAGTTGTATGGTTTTGTAGATTAATTTGGTAACTTAAAATATTTGACTTAACACACCTGGTCTCTGTTCTCCTGAGAATGATTCTTCTTGACATGTTGCACTCACTGGCCTGAATACACGGATCAGTAGTTGGGGGTGAAGGCATGAAAATTTGGTGTAAGTAGCAGTGGTATCAAAGGGTGACTGCGTTCATACAGAGGGCTAGCTAACGTTATAAAATAAATTTTATAAATTTCATAAACCACCATGGGCACTGCGACAACACCCATGTGGACTGGATGTTGAAGTTTCAGAAACGATTAGAAATAATATTTTATTTAAGGCTGTTAGCTTGGTTACTACGTCAATAGTCATCCTGCACTTGATGAGAGGCACTCAGCAGTTCAGTAGAAAAGAATAATTTAATATACATTCAGTGTGTTTTAGTTGCAGACACCACAAATGAGGCGTGACGTAGTGGGGCACTCGGGTATAATTTTGACTGCCAGGAATTCTTTAACAAGCTCTTATATCTAAAGGCAAATGAGCAATTTTGCATTTTGCCTCTGTTGAAAAGCAGCTGATGCAGCTAGGATTGAGCCCACAACATTGACCTTATTAGGGTAGTGCCATAAATCAAACTTTCAGTTAATTCTGACGAATCCTAATTTTTTGGTTGGCCCACTATGTTTTCAATGTATTTTAAAGTCGCCTAATTCAAACTGCCCCACTGCACAAATTCGGTTAATGCAAACTTTTTGCTTGTACATGCCTTGAAATATCTGCTGCCTTTGTTGCTTCTAGCTGAACATTCGGGTCTTTATGTCACTAACAGTCACAAATAAAGCCGATTGCCTGCCCCCTCGTAAATGGCCAAACTAGCCAAATCGCATGCTGACTGAGGAAGAAAAAAAATGAAACGGTCTTGCCTTGGTCTATCGCGTGTCGAGCACTTCCTTAAAGCCACTTTCGCCACAGTACACTGGTGTCATGCGGGAAAGCATCCTTGCAGAGCTGTATATGATGTTGCTGCAGCCCTGAGAAACATTATCAAGAATCAAGAAAGTTTATTTCCAACATAAAGTTGGGGGTCACCCCAGGCAAAAAGCGGCGAAATCCAGCTTGAAGGTGCCTCGGGGCCCACACACAAGGCAGCGTACACATACACTTCTAAGCAACATAAGGGTACTTAATCAACAAAGAATATTTAAGGCTGTAAAAAAAAACCAAAGTAAGGACATAGGATACTGATAGACATAAGACATACATATATACACTGTATACACGTGCATACACAAACCTACACATTACAACATAGATTAGTATGTTGCTCCAAATCATTTTTTTTAGAGCTTCTGATAATTTGAACATAATCCTGGGGTCCCCTTGAGTTTGAATCATCAAGAGCCTACTGTAAATTCGTTGGCACAAACATTAGTGCAGTTTAGTAAGAAAATAAATTGAGTGGACAATACAGCTAGCATGCATCTACTTTTTTTTTTACTTGGAAAAACAATGTGTTTTCAGTTTGTCACAATCGCAATGTCTTGCAGGGAAGTGTGAAAGGGGCTGAAGCATGCATATTTCTTCGTGGCCATTCTCAAGATCCCAGTGACTCAATAACTCAAGTGTGGCAGGCTGCCTTTCAACCAAAATGTGAAGAAAATGGTATGCACACTTTCATTTTTGCTTGTTTCTGTACGTGCATTCACACATTCCTTGGCAAAATTTCCTTGTCCCTAAAAAAAAAAACACTTGCAGGCCATATTGTAATGATGCAAATTTCTTCGCATGCCTTGGGTCACTGTGCTAGTGTAATTGGCCAATGTATTATGATTAAAAGTAGACTTCAATATCAAATTGTCATGCAACATCCAAATTGTAATAGACAACATTGTTTTAAAACTTGCCGAAAATTTTAAAAGGATTTGAATTAGAAAATAATATGTTTGATTACCTCCTTTGTTGCTTTTCCAGTAGTAGATGATTGCTTCTTAGCATTGAAAAAAAAATTTGACAAAAATTCTATTTCGAATCTTGCACCCGTGGTGTCATGAATATTGAGTTTTTTTAACGTATCTGTGTTCTTTCCTCTGGAAAAGTCTCAGTACTTACGAATTGTTCATTTTAGAATGCATGCTAGCTATTTTATATATTTCAAATGTTTGACTAGCTCTAGTCCAAAATCTTGGCTTTGTTATTATCTTGATGCCTCTTTGCTCTTCCATCATGCTTGTGAGTTGTGGCAAGTAAACTAGCACCAACTGTACATTTTTAACAAATCTTAAGCAGCATCCATAGCCACTGTTGGAACCTTCTTTCATTGTTGATTGCTGATGTATCATGTTCATGCTGACATTGTAACTAACCTATCCAAGAGTCCTCCTCTCACTGTCACATTCTGGATTAACTTTGTTGCCCCTCTTTCAATTGCTGAAATGTGCTCATGTATTTAAGTATGTGCATAAGTACACATACCTTGAAGACTATAGTTTCATAAGGGGCTGTGGCATAGGTATTACAAAAAGGTTGACATGGCCTTCGTTGATTCAACTTTCAGATCTGTCGCCCAACATTGTGGCAACCTGTGGCGGCAGAATCGTTAACTTTATCGACGCCAGCACGGGAACTGTTCTGAAACGCTACAAGAGTACCAACTTGAAGGAGGTAAAGGAACACACACTTTTACATCTTTATATTTGTTGCATATACCATATATACATTCAGTATGATGGCTGCTACAGTATGAAAACAAAGATCTCTGTTAGTATGAGCATATGCTAAGGCATTGCTTGGTAGCGAGAGCATTGAGTTTAGGGCAGGAAAGAAAGGTTGGGTGCATAAAAAAAAATTTTAGATTTTACGGAGCAGTTGTACAGTCGTATTTGTAGATTATGGAAACATTCTCTCCTGACAAACATCAGATCTTGAACTCGTCTAACTTCAACATGTTAGGATTGGTCTAGGTGTGTATAAAAGAAATGCATAAGAGAAGAACTGCTTGCACAAGTCGCACCCGCACAGGTACACATATAGCAACAGTAGTACATAACAAACTTGACTGCATTTAGAGCGACTCATTGCTTTATGCTTGAATGTTATATAGCGACATACATACGGCATAATTTCTGCTTATGGAAAAAATGCAAGTTTAGGCTGGGCAATTATGTTTAAAGGTGTTGACATACTCACTGACCAGCTGTGCAGCAGAACTTCCTTGACGTGACTTTAAACTGTCGATGATCTTGGGGGTGAAGGGGGGGTTGAGGATGAAGAGAATATTACTCTGGTCCCATGTTGTGTGTATCAAAACCCTCCTTATCCTTTTTGATGGCTTCACGAGTCTTACATTTCTGAGTATTAGTTACTGTGCACTTCCCGTCGTGTCCTACCTGTGGTACTTACTCTCTCACGCACTGTGACACAATGCATATAAAATGAGGTTCCACTGAAGCAGGGTTGACGTCCTTGAAACATATTTTCCGAGTTTCAGAGTAGAACAAAGTGTTTTCGCGAACCAAAATATACGAGAATTCTGCAGAACACTTCACGAGCTTAAATTGCTCTGGTATTTCTCTTTAGTGTCCCTTTGAGCTGTACTCTAAAAACACTCGCACCTGATGGGACGTATTTCTGTCGCAATAACCATCATCTATCTTGCGTGCTCCTCTTTGCTTTAATGCTGCCCGTCCAGGACTTCCAGGCCACAAATGGCACGCATGAAGTCATCGTGACATGGCATTCTTGATGGAAGAGTTGTAGCAAGTGCCGAGTTTTTCAAGAGAGAAAACGCAAGGAAGGTTATTCTTGCGGGACAGGAAGACACCGTAAGAGGTGTAACCTAGGGATGGGCGAATAGTGAACTTGAGGTTCGAAGCGATTAGTGATTTCGTCGAATAACTTTGAATCGAATAGTTTCAATAGTATATGTTACATATTATAAACTGAAATGAGCATTTTTGTCATGACCCAACTAACTTGCACAATATTTTCAAGAATTGAAACTAGGCATGTGCGAATGTCACTTTCCTGGTCCTAGGTGAAGTGGAAGCAAGTTTGAATAGTACAAGATTTGAATAGCAGTAGGGTCCAAGTTATAAGTGGTATAACAAGCTTTTAAACTTAAAAAATAATTAATCAAGGTGAAGGTAATGTGTACATTTAACCTCGAAGTGGCTTCGCAGCAGTGCGTATTTCCCCTGGAGAGGTGGTTTCACGGCATAACACTTCCATGCTGCAGTGAAATTACCTTTACAAGGGGGTAACATGGGGTCAAATATATGTCCATTGGTTGATTTCGGATAACTTAAATTCGTGTTGAAGTGAATTCGAAAACTGTAATGTTAGTTAGAATATTCAGAGTGCTTGAATATCCGCTCATGTCTGATGTAACCGCTTTCGTAGCGTGGCTATTGACAAATATGGAAATGCGTCTTCCCGTTTAGGAATTTTTCTGCCTGGCATGGACGGTGTTGCCCATTGGTGGTCATCAGAGTGCTGTGCTTGCCGTGGCAGGCAAAGCCCACGAGGTGAGCCTTGTCCACCCTGAGCAGCTCGTCTGCTACAAGTCGTTCCAGGCGCACACCAAGTACATCAACTGTCTGCACTTCTGCCCCAGCCAGCCCACTTGGCTTCTCAGTAGGTGGCCCCACTCTAATCTCTGAATTCAGAAGTTTGAAAGTTAACTTAACCCAAGACATGTGTATGATTACAAAAGACACACTTTTGGGACCCCACAAATATGTTCAAGTGTCCGTACCGATTGTTATGTGGAGGAAAAAAACGCATCTATTGGAGCTGTTAATATTACATAGTCATAAGATCAAATAAAAGTCTCCGAATTAAACAAAACAAACACAGTACAAAAGAAAATGTCACAGAAATAACAATTTTTTCTAACAATATTTTATACTAACATGCATCTTAGGAGGAAAAGAAAAATAGAGACAGTGAGCAAGCATGTGCAGTGCTATACATTGTCAATAAAAAGGTGCTTTAAGGTTTTTAGAAATGTATGCAACGTACCGTATTTACTCGAATCTAGGCCGGCCCCGATTCTAAGCCGACCCCTGAAATTCGCAAAGCCAGGAAAGAAAAAGAACTTAATCATTGTACTCGAATCTAAGCCCCCCCCCCCCCACTTTCGCACATCGTTTTTTCGAACAAAAACATTGGCTTAGATTCGAATAAATACGGTATTTACTCGCGTAACGATCACACTTTTTTTCCAAAAAGAACTCATAGGGTCCCTTATGCATTTGACTAAGACGACTCGAAGGCAAAAGCCATCTTCTCTTTCTTTTTCTGCGCAGTCAATATATTGATTCTCCCCCACCCCCTTCCGAAAGCTTTCTGCACCTAACGTGGTTTTGCACTGCCTCCGTGATCAGCCCGTCTTCGAATAAGCGACGCTGTCATACGATGAAGTCAACATGTGACATCATGGTGACATCACAAATTTTGGCGATCCGTGACGTCATGATGGCGTCATATGGTGGCGTTATCACGTTATGATGATTTTTTTGCATCATTCGTGTTGTTTGCTGACGGCGCTGACGCCGACGGTCAATTTTCGCGCTTAATGAGGCATTATGCCAGAATGTTCTTGCGAATCTTTCCTTTGTTTTTCTATTCCTAACTGGGTCCCGAGGGTAGGAAATTGAATGGGTCTTGTCTTATAAACTGGCTTTACTGGCTTAAGTGGCCTAAGCATCTTCAAAAACTTTTTTTTTTCCTTCTTGTGTGTTAACTACAAGTCTAGTTCACTTTATTGTCTCCAGGTGGAGGCATTGATGACAACATTCACCTGTGGGACATTGGCATTCCCAAAGCACCGGCTATCAAACTAAAATTGTGTATGTTACTTTGCACTTATTTCTCTTTTTGAGTTTGCCTTTCCTTTTGTTTCTATTCTGCTTTTGTTTTCTCCTGCCTGTTCTCTATTTTTCTTTCAAAACTCATTGGTCATGTACTGAATACTTGAGCAGCGTCAGTATTGTTTTCGTCCGGTTAGCTATCATTCCAACTTGCTGGGGAAAGCTTACATTTTTAGTTTATATGGCGGGCTGGCTTTGCATTCCTTACTCCAGAGTACAAGCCAGGTTATATTACTTTGTATTGTTTGTAGACTGCTCGCAACACAGAATCTGTGTTTGGTCTGCATCTGTCTACATCTTCTGAACAGCGATGATTAGCTATCATATTTACGTATGTATTGGTTGTTACACCTTTGCAATAGCAATGTGGTTGCTTTTACCTCCGTGAGCAACATGCTCATCCTGGCATTGCTTGCTTTTCTTTCAGGAACTTGCTTACTCTCAAACCAAAGTGCGAGATCTTACAGCTGTGTGTCAGCACTCGGAATGAACTGCTCCTGGCTGCCTGCCATGGCGGTCTGTTTGGCTGGAAGTTTGACCAAAAGTCGATCGTGAAAGTTGACAGGTTTGTACGTGAAGTGCTTTCCATTTGCTCTGCTCCGGCTGAAGAAAGACTTAATCAGATGATGATACATAGCAATAACGTTGTCAAATATTTAGAATGAGCGGAGTAGAGGGCACTTTTGGTCTGTTTATCGTGGTGTATATGTACGAATGGATTGTGTGGCCATTTGTTGTTGACTCCTTATTCAGCATTGTTGCGAGAAATGTTAGTGCAGGAGGAGAGGCAGCGAAGGGGACATAGACATGCTGACTTGTTAAGGAAATCCTGTTACTATTAGATGAAGTAATAGCTACAGGGGGAATATTGATAGTGTTCTTGCTTCTGTTTTCCTGTACATGTTTATTTACCATTTATTTACCATCATACTCAATGGCATTGCAGAGTGGAGTGGGTAAGAATACAAACAAAGAGACCAAAAAAATGTGGGTAGAAAAGCATGAATAAATTTCCAACTGGCTAGCACTCATACAGTGGTTTGCAAGTGAAAAAACTGGGTCAGCTACGCACTAGTGGTGTGAAGACTGAGGAAGCGGCAGAGCTGGTGGCGTTGCCCTCCTCCTTTCCCTCCTCACGTTCACTTCCCTTTCCCACCATTTGCTATACTATACTATAGTATACAACACTGTGCTATACTTTACCCTCACCTCTCCCTTTCCCCTCCTCACCCTCACTTCCCTCTCCCATGCTTGATATACAAGACTGTGCTATACTTTACCCTCTCACCTTCCCCTTTCCTTCCTCCTCTACATCACTTCCCTCTCCCACCACTTGCTATACTATACAAGACTGTGCTGTACTTTACCCTCTCACCTCCCCTTTTCCCTCCTCGTCACCCTCCCTTCTCTTTCCCACCGCTTGCTATACCATACTATACATGGCTATGCTTTCTGTCTCTCTTTTTGTGTGTTTCTTTGCATCTATTCAACTCTCTGTTTCTTTCCATCTTTTTTTTTCTCCCTTTCTTTCTATTCCTGTATGTTTTTTCTCTCTTTCTCTCTCTCTATTTGTTTCTTTGTCTTTATTTTTCTCTCTTTCTCTGTCTTTCTATATCTCTTTCTCTGTACTCGTTCTCTCGCCCATCAGAGTTATTGCATTCCCTGCCGGACAAATCGGCGCACGTGTTCTAGGAGCGAACTAGAAGATGAAGAAGAGGACGAAGAGAGGGCGTGCCGGTCCATGATGATGACAGCGTTCGGATTCAGCAGACACATTACGCCCGGCTTAAATAGCTCCGCTGTTAAAATAACAATGAACACGTTTCTAACTGGCTAGTACTTATACAGCGGTGGTTAGTGCCTTGCAAAAATGGTTATCATCGATGGATGCCATGTCAAAGGGAAGGTGGTTCCACTCAATCACTGTGCGCGGTAGAAAAGATTTGGAAAATGTTTTAGTTTTACAAAATGGAACACCTACCTTATGGTGATGATCAATGTGATTGGACAAAGATTGCAGTGTTAAAGTAAATGTGTCATGAAGAGCACTATCGTAGTATATTTTGTTAAGGGGAGATGCTACTCGAAGACACTTTTTCTTTAATATTCACCCTAGAGCAATGAAACTTGAGTTGGTTATAGAACTTTTTATGCTGATTTCAAATATATAATTAGTTTTCTTGCAAGTTGCATACTTTTAGTTCTGCAACATGACAAAGTGAAAAACTTAAGCCTTTTGCCCCCCCTCTTTTCAGACCTAAACTTCAATAATTTTTTACAATTGATAGTTCATAATGCTTCAAATAAAGTGTGGAATGCAAATAACTAATTAGGAAGTCCATACAAAATATGTACTAGACGTGAAAAATTTTAACGTGGGAAGTTCATATTTCTCCTACCCTAGTAAAAGTTTACATGACTTTTTTTTATTATATAATAAGAATATTGAAACTTGAACAAGATAATTGCATCTCTCGTACTTTGGAAAAAATTTGGAAAAAATTTCATGCAGATCTGAGCACCAGAAGTACCCGAAAAAGGAGGGGCACATTGACAAAAATGGCAAAATTTGTGTTTTGAGAAAAACGAGTTTTAAAGTCCAAATTGCATGTTTATTTATCAAAGATGTCATTGAATGCGACAAAATTTGTATACAAGAAAGAACAATCCTCCTTGTAGTGGCCACTGCCATTAAAATGCGCCAGCACCACAGGTTTCGCCCTCACGGCTCTTTCAGGCTGACTCTTCGACAAGAGATTTTTTCTTCAGCGCACGCCGGCGAGCCCTTGCTTCTCCTGTTAGTTTTTAAGACATTTTTTTCTGGCGTGTGCTGTCCCGTGATGTGCCAAGAGCAACCAGATCATGAGGCAGGAGCACGCCAAGCTCTTCCAGAACACGTTCAAAACTGGAGTGCCCTCGATTAAACCAACATGTTCAGTGCTGTCATATCAGCAATCAACGAAGACTCGTCGTCCTGTGATTTTTCTTCGTCTTCGAAGAGTCCGATCTTTTTCTGGGAGGCACTCACATATTCGAATGCCGCGGCAAACTCGTCGGACGCATCGGCGTCACTGCTACTACGCCTTGCGGCAGCAGACAATCTTTTTGTGGTTTGAGTGTTCGGCTTTGATTTGCGCCGGCGTCCTCGAAATTTGCGCGCCGCGTGAAACTTGACAGGCCGGTGACAGCGCTTCCTATGGCTTTCTTCATCCATAACGGATAAGCACTCGAGAAAAGCGCTGTTCAGCTGCGCTGCTCGACGAGACACGGATGCTGCAAGTAGGCTTCACAGCATACACACGCGCAGCGGCCAACAGCGGCTCCCGATCCGTACCACGTGATTTAAAGCCAGTCGCGGCGCTCGAAAAAGGCGGCAAAAGCGTGCTTCTCTTTATTATTTCTTGCGCTGCAGCAGCGCGGGAAACCGTCGCTATTTGAAGAGTGAGGCTCGGCTCTTCGCCTCATGCGGTCGACAATGGCGAGCGGCGGCGCATTATCAGCGGCAAGGTGCTCGAAGATGTCACAATTTCGGCCTTTTGACAGCCACCTTGTGCTCTTTAGACGCAATTTTAAAGCATTTCCAGTTGAGTCTCGACATTGATTTTATTTTTCAGAACAGTAGAGGTACTAATTTTCACAAAACAGGTGAAAACAAAAAATCGATAATTTTTTAGAAAACTCGCATTTTTCGACCCGCATCTCCCCTTAAATTGGCCTTATTTTACACATCATATGGCCTTATTTACACATCATACCTCTCACCGTTTAGGCTCCGATATTACTACGTATACGTTTTTGTTATTTTGAAATGTACTACGAGTGAGACCAAATTGGGTACGATTGAAATGATGTGCTTCGTTCACTAGACATTAGGGGACACTTAGGCTGAGTGCTGCTGACTTCTGAAACGCACATTGAAAGTCAAGGAACGGTTAATTTATGGCAGTTACCGTGCATGGCTCTGTGATGTTTACAGGTCGCCAAACGTCGAGTTCCGCTTGCCAAGAAAAGATGGAACTTCCATAGAAAAGGAGCCAGTTGTCGACGGCTTGGTGCTGGTTGAAGATGACATGATCGGTACGTGGCGTTCCTTGTGGAGCATGCTGAAGCGGGCACTCAAAGTTAGAAAGTTTTTTTAAAATAATCCTCTTGTAAGTTTGTCTTGTACTAAGAGGGTCGCAGGTTTGCATTGCCGTAATAACAGCCTCTGCTTGCAGCAGACAAAAAATATTTAGCTGTTAGAAAGAGCAGCCAGTGTTTATATGATGTTTGAGCATCCTTATCTTGTGTAGTTATCTGTAGTTTTCTAAGTGCCACTTCTGATAGTAATGACAATAAGGCTTGCTGTGTACAGGATTTAGCTGCCTTAACATAATATTACTATACCTGAAGCAGATCGACGCATAAATGCACATCCTGTAGGGAGTCCATTGCTTTTAACCTCCTCTCCCTTTCAATGTGACTGTAATGTGGTGCCCACTTATAATTGTGCTTGATCTAGGTCACATGTATATTTTAAAATGTATTTTTTTATGGACAAGGGTTTGACTACCAAAAAATTTGTGACACACATTGTTTTTTTTACAGTCAGCAAGTGTTCCAACAGTGGCATAATTGGTGTGTGGGAGCTGTCCAGTCACGTGGCTCCCATCAGAAAGTTCTCCCAGAAATTACAGAAAGTGAAAGTGGAGTACAGGAGCACATTTCTCTGGAGCGACACCAAGGTCGATTACTTTTACCCATCAGCCACCACCGGTGAGGCGAGTTTCTAGATTGGCTAGCTTTACTGCACTAGTTACTGATGTAATCTGTTTTCCGTCGAAACCCCGCAAACTTGCATGCCGCATCATGACATACAGTGCAGTTGTGAGCAAGCAATATTGGTTAAGTTGCTCGTTTAATGGCACTAAGGCAAGAAAAGCCAAAAAGCACCAAATCACTGACCTTAGATAACTGGCTGTGATATGCAAATCTTTTAGCACAAAGATGCTGCTAGATAATATGGTTTTAAAGCCTGTCGTAGATTTTAAATGCGATAGAACAGCCTCACAAGACTTATTTTGCTAGCACATGCTAGATGATCATATTTATGAGGCAAATTTGGAGGTGGTCAACGCTGTGATGATCTCGTTTAGCAGAAGTGCCTGGGGCTAGAAGGGTACACACGACATGCAGTGTAGGATGAAATGCGTAGGGCTATACTTCCTACATAATTTCATTTGTTATGTCTGCTGTCTCGTCCATCTTAGCTTATGAGAGTCTGTGTATCTATTTCTAGAAAACCAACAGGTTAGGTTATAACTTTTAGTTGCCACTATTCTATGTTCAGGTTGTACGAATGTTTAGTCATGAGAAGCCTGTACAGCTACAGTCCATTGCTGCATTGAAATCCAGCCCGACTGTTTGCCTCGGCAACTTCTCTCTCGACGCAAGTCAAGGCAATATGGACCATTTCATGTGTCCGCTAGAGCAGTAGTTCACCGTCAGCCTACTAGTATGCTGTCTGAATTGCTCTGCCAGAACATCAAGTTTACGATACACTTGCGTTGTCACAAGTTACAAGTTACTGGTGCACACAGTGTCTTGCGAGGACAATGACAAGATGGCCCCTGTTCTACTGCATTTATACTGACCTTTTTTTTCTTTGTCGAGTATTGTTGCAGACGATGCTCAAGCCCAAGAAAACGTGTCGGCGATGTACCCAGATGTGGTAGTCCTAGTTTTAAACTGCGTGCTTGTTGAAAAGCCACATATTTGCAAAATGCGAGCACTAACAACCACTGGCCATAAAGGAGAAACTTTTTATTGCGCTAGCAGGTGCAATCCCATCGCCAACAAACGGAAAATATTCATGTTAAGCCCTTGGCCGGTGTGACTATATGCCCATTGTGCCCAGCCGCTCATCTGAGATGTGCACTATTGCCGTGCTGGAATGCTAGCAGCGTTGCCGCACTGTTGCTGTGCATTACGCATGGCAGCAATCGGAATGCCACATTCGGATTGGCTTGTGTGCTTTTCTGATGCTCTTATCACGGAAACAAAAATCTACCTCGGACCAGTTGGCATGATGAGGGCTTCTTTTTCGATTTGCAACGACGTGAGGTGCATCGGTGATTTTGCTGCCGACTAGAAATCATTCAGTGTGCACATGTAGAGTGCTCACGGAGATTGAAATGGGACATAAAAAAATTCAGTGTATGAACTCGTGTGCACAATTGTTCAAGATAACCGTGCCAGGTCACTACAAATCTGGCCGCTGAATACAAGTTGCAATTACGTTGGTATGACAAGAACTGAGGATGGTCGAAACTATACTACGTGCTACACTCAAACCTCATTATAACAAAGTCACATCTGCCCCGAAAATAACTTCGTTATATCTGGAAATTTGTTATAAACGATTATTTGTAACACTGTGTCTATGACAACACTATTCCTCATTTACCTCATTATAACCGATAATTCGTTATATCCATGTTCGTTATATCGAGGTTTGAGTATATCCTTAGCCCTAAATTTTCGCGTTTCAATTCGTGAACACTATACATGGTGCTTGTTTATGCAGCATTCGATATAGCTCTATAAATTTGTTCTCATAACAGAATTTCGCACATTTTTGAAAAGATGGTGTTCTACTTCTTTCCAAAGCAATGTGGCTTTTGTTACTCACTTCTCTAGATGTTATGGCCTGTGGCGATGACACTGGGACCGTCTGGCTGTACAGTATTGGAAAAAAGGGGGCAACTTTGGTGAAGCCCGTGGCCAAGCTGACATGGCCTGATAAACTTTCGTGTAGTGACCAAGTGTCCGTGACGAAAAAGGATGGAAAGGTACAATATCTGTGCACTTACCGAACACTTCTGATGAGATGGTTTTCGCTAACAGTCAGCTTTGACCTAAAGCTACTCTGAAGAGCTCTTCTTTTAGAACAATATCTAACATGATATTTCCAACATTTTGTTTTGCACTGCATGGACATCCAAGTGCTCTAAACTTTAGAAGGAACAAAAATTGCTGTCAGATCATCCCAGATAATTTACTACTGCAATATGTACTACAAATGATTGGTTTTTGTTTCAGTACACACGAGGAAGCGTCATGTCAGGGTACATTGGCTCATTACGTTTGAGTGATCATTGTGGATTGCAGTGCAAGCATAAGTTGTGCGCGAAACTTATATGAGCAACATCATCTTACTTGGTACTACTTTGTTATGCAATATCAGCTCAATGACGAGACGATGGTGCCACTCAGAGCAGGCCCGAGATAGACTTTAGTGTTGGATTTCCCAGCCTCTGCACTTACGAAATTTCACACTTTTGTGCAAGTGTTCTAGAGCTCTAAAAATTTCTTTTCAAGTTTGTCGGTAGTTCTTCATGTTAGACTCTACAAGCCACTTAGATAGTATTCACTTCGAGAAAGTACGATGCAGTACTTCCCGCATGAAAAATTTGAGATAATGGATTAAACAAGCCAGGCAATAATGGTGCATTCTTTTCAATGCCCTAACAATGGTTCTTGCAAAATCCGACACTTTGTGGCTTCAAAGTGTAATTGTTCAGCTCTTTTCATTAAAGTTTAGTTGGCTGTGGACACTGATACTTGATGTGAAGGATCCGAAGAATATTTCGCTTTAACATTTTTTCAGGTTAATGCAAATTCCGTAAGACTAAGTCCTGATGGAGACTACATGGTAGTGTGCACAGATCTCAACATTGTGTGTATATGGAGGATCACGCGATAAAACACCAGGTGAGGTCAGTTTTTCACAACATGCTATTTTGCATTGACCACAAACTTTGCATTTCTTTCAGATTTTAGCAGAAGACATCATTATCATCAGATCGTGAAATCAAGGTTTTTATATGACACAGCGGCATATTTCTGTTTAGTCATCGTCATTAAATGAAATGGCACGCACATTTTGGTTTGCTTGTTTTATTTTTCTGAACAAAGAACAATACTTTGCGAAAGAGGAATATTGCACGTGCTACGCGCAGAGAAATAACCATTTGTACCGCATCGAATACACATATCCTCCAAAACATCGTGGAATGAATAAATGCGAAGAGATCAAGTATCCATACATTAAGCAGACAGCCTACAAGTAAGTGTAAGCCCTACGCTTCCTTAGTACTTTCGGCCGTGGAAACCCAACTCTTGCGGCTTGCTTCGCCACGCTTGCAATCCGTGCTCAAAGGCACAACAGAGTGAGCTTGATAAATATCACAAAAACTGTTGGGATTGGTATCACAAGGTCTCCCGGGCCACGACTAAGTACGAAACTATAACTAACGACAAAGTGAAAACGGAAAAAGTTGGTCGTTCGATACATCAACGACGTTACATACATGTTGTGCTTGTGGCTCGCATTTAAGATTTCTCGTGCGCGCAAGTCGATACAAACAACAGTTCACAGAAGGCCTCCAAGTCCAACACCGCTCATTGATAATGGTAGCATAATCTAACAGAGCATGAGGAGTAGATGGCTATGATGTAAAAAAATATAACCTTTCTGACCGAGTGGCACTCGTACGAGAAAAGTTTAAAGGGGGTAACGAACCTCCATGTGGCAGAGCGAGTATTTATTAACAAGATGCATATGCTGCCTTCCCATGCATGACGATAGCCACGCATAGTTCTATCGGAGAGAGTGCGACTGCTGCAGAATACTATACGTGAATCAGACACGAAGCGCAGGTTGTCGCGAGATATGCGATTATAGGTAGACTTGTCCTCCGCTAGGCATTGCCAGTGGAGATGGTATTTTCTGCGCATTATATTTGAAAATTGTGAACATTAACATACACTAATTCTACCGCGATCAGTCTATTGATAATCCTATTTACATCAGGAGCGGCAGCCGCCCATGCAGGGTCTTCAGCTGACAGCTGCCTTAATCTGTGGAAGAAAAAAGAAAAGAGACAAGAAATGAGGACATAGTCTTAAGCCTAAAGAGCAAGAAGACGTGCAGGTATGGACTCTTGGAAATGTGCATGCGAATGTTCAGTGTTACAGTTGTACTTGTGTACAGCTTTGGCGTGGGGCCTTGCTCATGCAACATACTTGTGGCAGTATTCACTTTCGGAGACACTATTGCGTTCACAAGACTTTCCAGCGACTTTGCTTTGAGGGAGGGGGGGGGTGCATACATGGCTGATGGTGTTTCTGGGACTGTGGCAAGCTCACTATCTTCACACAGTCCAAGGAATGACATCGCAAACTGTGTACGTCAATCAGTAGTGCATTCCCGGCTTATCCTGTGGCGCAAACTATCAGCAAAGCTCGAAAAATGCACGATGTCTCTTATTAGTACGCATGCTTTCCTTGGCACTGCGATGCCAGGATAGACTTTCACTAATTGAAACTGCGGTTATTCTTTCCATGCTCACTAGCGTTACAGTCACAGCACTAAGTTCCTGCTGAACTTCAAGTGAATGAGTGTCTTAAAAGAGCTTGGATGTTTCTTTATGGTGGTTTGGCAAGGCATGCTAAAACAAGCAACCATTTGTACTCACTCTTATGTACAGTTTCAATGTCAACATTGTTTATGAACTGTACAGCCAGTGCAGCATGAACAGAACAAAAAAAAAAGTGAAAGGAAGGTACAAGCTAACAAGGAAAAGTTCAGGACTTCAGTGGGGCTGCTATAATGAGAACAGTTCTAAACTGACAGTCTGTGGTAATACAGGTACGAGTTAAAAATTATATTCTCGAGAGTCTGTGGTAATACAGGTACGAGTTAAAAATTATATTCTCGAGTTTTCTGTTTTAAAACCACAACCTGACTATAAAGTGTCCCATAATAAGGGAGTTAATGCCAACCGCATTGTATGCACTCGTTGCACAAGAGTGTTTCTCAATATGTGGCTGCCACAGCCGAGACTGAACCCGGGACCTCAAGCTCAACAGTGTAACATTATATAGTGAGTGAGCTACCATAGATATGGCACATACAAAAGAAGCCGGGTGCCATTACAACCAGTATCAGCCTTTGCTAACTGCTCACTACAATTAGGTAATAAGAAACGAACAGAATTAAGAGAAGCGAATCCTTACACGAGGCGGCCTGTGGCCAAAATCGGTACTTGAGAACAACGGGAAGTTTGACAATTATTCATTTGCTCGTAAACATGAAACTGCAAGCGGCAACAAAAAAAATTCCTTAGAATACAAACTTGTATTTCAATGACATACTACAATGCGCACACACTGACATACCTCACTGATGAAATGAATTGCTAGTGAGTTTCCAAAGCAATACTATAATAAGCATAATGTGCCAGTGCTTGCAAACACTACAGTGTCTAAGGCCACCAAGGAGCACTGACTATTTTAAAACAGCATCAAAGAGAAGGCACCATGTCAGGCTCTTGGCATAGAAGCAGCACTCTTGCACACACCAAAACAGTTGCGCAGATGCACCCTCCCATAGCACAAGTGCATTGGCATTTCCAACGACACTATGGTTGACTTACCAGGCCAGGGAAACAAGGGTGACGAAAGATACAAACTAAACAAGAACTTGTTTGACTCTTTCTTTGTTCAGATGTAGCCTGCCTACTCTAGCCTAGTATGCACTTGACACCACGGCACTTCTAAGTTGTCTAGGCCAGCTGACTGAAGATAAGATTGCCTACCATGAGCACATGAACATACATAAGATTAAAATAGAGTGCGGTCCATCTTGGCAATAAAGTCCACATACAAATCCACGTACTAAACATCATTCCCATATGAGTGAATAATCGTAATGGCAGAGTTCCTGCTAGATATCTTTTTTAGCAAACACAAGGCTACTAGCACAATCTACTGGAATTCTACCTGCACAGATAGCTGGGCTTCTATGGGAGCACATGTGCCAGATCTCGTTCAACATTTCGGCGTTGGTGTCGCTTCTATGACCTGCTCATCTGCTACCCTGTGGCTGTTTGGACGGTGTTGGAGTGATAACACCCGTGTTCAGTGCCAAACTGCAGCCATATGTGTGATTGCCTATGCAAGAGAGAGGCTTCAGTAAGCTATTCAGTGTGGTTAAGTATTTATTGTATAGAGGTTGACTAACGGTAAAGCCGTAGACATGTCCTTGGGTGTCCATTCACATGCAAAGAGTTCCTAAATCACTCTCATATCTTTATTTTCGAGCTATTTTGCATTTATGTGTAATAATTACACTATACAAGCACTATGTGCTGCCCCAAACATCACCACAAGTGCTGAAGCCGACATCCGCGAACAGGTGCTGACTAGCACCACTCTGCTCATATGTTCTGTCCCTAGTGGCGGAAGGAACGAACTAGAACATGCACGCTGGAGTGGGGACATCCGTGCAGGTCAGGTTTTCCAGTAGGTTGTGGCTACTAGTCTCGCTTTCTTCGGAGATGTTGGATGTTAGGCCAAAAGACACTCGCAAAGACCAAATTAGCTCCGCATTACGGCCCACGCTCACCTTGAAAGGCTCGCTCATGCCGAGCACGTCGGACTGGCCGCGCAGGTAGACCAGCCGGTACCTGCCCGACACCAGCAGCGTCTGGTCGCCAAAGAGCACCCTGTAGAAGACGCGCTCGGACGACGGCGGCTTTTGCCGCTGGCCGTCCTGTCCCGTGGCGCTGTCTGTGCGACAAGCCTGAGCCGCCGCTTCTACCACGGACGGACGCCGACCGGGATCCTCGGCGGCATCGTCACCCTGGTCTGAGTAGCTCTTTCCTTCCACCGGCGTCGCATTGCCATTGTCGGGAGGCGTGTCAGCTCGCACGCTGGCTCCCTCCGCCAGGCTGTCGCTAGGCGAGGCGCGCGGTGGGGACGGCTGCCGGCTCGACGGAGGCCTCCAGCTGACCGTAGCTTCCCCGCGCTTCTTTGTGGCACCGCTTCCCTGCCTCGACTGTTCGGCAGTGCTGTCGCCGGGCGGGGTCGTGGCGGGCACGGCAGAGGCAGACCTCAACGGTCGCTGCTCTTCTAAGTTGGGCTCGGGGTCGCCTGCGATCCGCAACACACCACAATACGTCTTTCTTGCGTTCTTTCTAGCGTATTTATTTATTCATTTAACCCTTTGCTGTCTGTTGTTGGGCACCTCCCGACAATGCAACACGGCTACAGCAGTCCATGGTCGGGCACTGCTCGACAAGTTCTTTCGTGGTTGATTTGCGCCCGCGTTTCCTCATTGCATTATGCATCATCTCTTAATAAGTAAGTAAACTTTTACTTGAGTATTGATTTATTTAGTTTCGGACTGGAATCGAGAGGCATTGCGTAAGGTGGGTAATGCAAGAAAGCGTTAAAGCATATACAATAATTAGAAAACAAAAGGAAGGGGGTACAAATATATAAAGAAATGAGAAAAAAAAAAGAAAAGTTACAGTAACATATGCGGAAATGTAAATTAATGTAAATTAGGATGATATACAACAAAACAAACCAATATGGACCACGACAGCTCATTATGCAATAAAATTTTAGAGTAAAATGCACACATAATTGCAGAACGAATGTGACATAACTTGTCAGGATAAGTAAGAATTAACTGCACAAAGCCAAACAAGGACACAAAGAGAGAGGGGAAGAGAAACACTCTATTTCTATTATATGACACACGGTGAGCTAGTCGGTACGTGAGTATCAAGACAGCACTGAAAACAGGACAGGCAGAAGAAGCGCTTCATGCTGTCTTTCTTTTTGTACCCACATCGTTTTCAGTGCTGTTTGATTTACGTATAGTCTCTTTTGAACTTTGTTTGCCTAGGGCAGTTTGTTTCTCGTTTCGGTGTCCCTGGTTTGGCTAGTTTATAACCATGGCCTTTTTAGAGAGAACATTCACTCCAAGTACCTTCAATATCATTGGGTTCAGTTAGTAATCAAAGCGGTTTCAGAGAGAAAGTATGCATAGAAAGGTGGAGTGACTGTGACAGCTAAGCAGATGAGGTTTCGTTAAGCACCCTGCACAGGGAGATAGGTAACGAGAAAAAGAATAGAGGCATCCCTGGGGCATAGAGAACACACAGTCCAGTACAGACTTTTTCTCAAGAATAGTGGAAGCCCTTAGACCTCGGGAATTGTTAGTGCAGATTACAACTCGCTGTGTAGAATTCCTTTTGGAGCACCAACTAGGATACATTCATTTTAACTGCCACACTGAAGTGTTCAACATTATATCAGCTACCTACGTATCTTGTCCCAATGTAAAAGATGTTATTTCTAGGGGTGTGCGAATATACGAAATTTCGAATATTTTTCGAATAGGGCTTGCTATTCGATTCGATTCGCACTGAAATTTTACTATTCGAACTATTCGAACTTCCCAAAGACAAATACAGTCAACGTCCAGTTGAAAGTGACCCCTTCAGATTTTCAATATGCTTCACCTCATTACACTCTCGTATTGCGGCAAAGCTGCCTTTCAAGCTCCGTTACGGTCGAACTTAGGCAAGAGACAGTCAACGTCTGATTAGAAGTGGTCCCTAGATTTTCAATATGCTTCACCTCATCATACCCCCGTATTGCGGCAAAGCTGCCTTTCCAGCTCCGTTACGGTCGAATTTAGGCAAGAGACAGTCAACGTCCGATTAGAAGTGGTCCCTAGATTTTCAATATGCTTCACCTCCTCACACCACCGTATTGCGGCAAAGCTGCCTTTCAAGCTCCGCTACGGTCGCAAGTGTATTAACTCAAGAAAACGCTGGTTCCAATATGGAGATGAAAGATGTGGCAGAGTTGGGGGCTCAATTAATGCTGTTTTGGACCTGAAATTTGGGCAGGAAGTCCAAATAATCGGACGCCGAAGCTTTTTAGCATCCAAAATTTCAGATGTTCTTATATATTGACGTCTGCAAGGCAGATTTGGAACTCCGGACTTGAAGGGAGCACACCCTTGTCTGCCACATCAGTTGGCCTTCCACAGCAGTTGAAAGAGAAGGAGAGGCTGAGGAAATGGCATCTCTGCCTATCACGTGTAAAGTGTTGTCGGCAACACTTTGGTTGCACCAAATCATGTACATAAATATAATTCGGCCTCTACATTGCCTCATTCTTAATAAGAAAGAAAACTATGAAATATGACCCCACCAGCGCTTCATCAACCTAGCGAAAAGAAACACTTTCATGTTGCTATCTCACAAGAACATACTTAGGGATTCTCTGCAACTTTTTCTGTAATTTCACTTCGAATTATTCGAAAAATGTTTGAGAAATATTCGAAAATTATTCGAAATTATTCGATTCGATTCGCACTCAATCTTTATTATTCGAATTCGCTTCGCACCCAAAATTTTGCTATTCGCACAGCTCTAGTTATTTCCACTGTACTCACAACAGGCTGTCGCCCCTTCCCATTTTTTTTTCCAAGCAGTGAGCAGTCAGGGCTACATATTACTTACAGTCCCCAACCGTGACAAATGCTGTGAGCCATACATCTTGCATTTCTGTGCTCAGCAAAGCAGCACAGAAAAAAAATCCTCTAGCGACCATCTCTACAGTGCCACTAGGTGAAGTTCTATGATATCTTAAAGTGGCCCTGCAACACTTTTTGAATGTGGTCAGAAAATGCTGCCAACTGGTAGTCCAAGGCTCCTACGAACATGAGTGCCAAACGTTAGAGTGTAGCTCGCAGCAGGGAATTTACAATTGAATTTCAAAGTCAGCTAGGAATTGCTCGCTCTTTTCTCGACGAATAATGCCATATAATCCAAATAAATTGCGTCACATACCCAAAAGACCTGGCCACCGGCTGATTTGAACATTGTGAGGCGCATAGTTACTGTGGCCGCTGTGTGGGCAAGTTAGCCGCACACACGTTCAAAGAAAAGAAAAAGTGCTCAAGGTCATGACGTACTCTGACAGACAAAGCTTCTTGCCCCTTTGTCATCCCCCTTTGCATTCTTGTAGCTTTCAGTGCGCTCGCTGGGACGAAAGGAGAGAGAAAGTGCTCCAAGCATGCGACAAATCCCTGGCTCCTAATGGATTCTAAAAATATTTGCAGCAGCCAATTCGTGAGGCAATAAACTACGATAGTTAAGTCATTCATGACTACTTGAAAAAAGCATTGCAGGTTCCTCTTAAGGACAGGGACGAATCTCAAAGTTTCACTGAAGTTCACCTGGCTCGTCCGCTGTGTTGCGTGGCCAAGAGAGGGAGCGTGCCGCATTTTCCGTTTCGGCTGGCGACCTGTTGGTGCGACGCGAGGCCCCACTTGGGGTGCCTACAGCCGAGTTGGTGGCTGTGCCAGAGGCCACACCAGTGGCTCCACTGGGAGCTGCACACGGGGCTGCACTGGCGGCTGCAGAGGCGTGTCGTGATTGGCTGCCTCGAGAAGAGCGCGAACGGCTACGCCGTGTTCGTAAGTGGGTAGGATAGACATCCGTGGGACGCGTTGACGCCCACACGTAGCCCAAGTGGTCCTCCAGGCTACTGAAGTTTTCCTGCACAAGTTAAAAAGAGTGGTTCAGTTATGTCTGTAGCCAATGATCACCGAGATAAACATAAAGCCGCAGCAAGCAGATAAACTGCTGGTGCCTATACTGACCCAGAAAATTATGGAGACTTGAATTGGTCAGCAGTCTAGGTGAACAAGGCTTAGCACGAAGCCAACATGTCAACAGAAACAACTTGTCATTCCTCTGACAAAGAAGTCCCTGAGCCAGAATCCTTGCTCTGCACACAAGGCTCCACTATTTACTCATTGTAGTGCGCATGATGATGTTACTCCTAATAAGTCAGACCAAATCATTTTGAGATGGCTTTAACTATGAAGCACTGTGGGTCCTAATACAACGATTTCTTTTGAAATTGATATATCCATCACATGTTTAACTATGGACAGATGCTGCTTCTATCTCTGAAAACAGCCTCAATATATTTAATGTTGCATCAGACCTTGCATCTAGCGTGGAATCCAGCGAAACTGGATGAAAATCCAACTAATGTCTATGAGTCTTCATTGCAAGTGAATGTAGTTGAATGCAACTCTGCCACTTTCCTGTAAACTGGGTAAAATAAAGCCCTGTTTGCTGTCCCTAGTGAACAGAGATGAGTGGTCTAACCAAAGAGACATAGCTCAAGCAAAGACAGTGCCAAAAGCACAACCTCTGACATGGTGTGCAGAATACATTACTCACTTTTGCAGATACGAGTCGCGCATGCATTTATTTTGGAAGGAATAGCAGATGCAGAGTTTTTAAGAAAGGAAATGCCAGCAAGACAGACGACGATTGGTCCACAGAAGGAAGGACTACAATTGGTTGTACGAGCACAAGATACACCCCAAAGGGTGTGAACTTTTCATAATGTGTACTATGTACTACTTGCCCTGTAGAGGCCGATCCAATCCCAGGACTTGAGTTCGGTGTCTGCACTTGTGTAGTACCAGGCAAAGCTGTCCTGATTGATGATCCAGGTACCCACAGGAAGAAAGTAGATGACTGGCTGCTCAGGCTTGGCAAACACCTGGATGCACATAAAAAGTAGCAACTGCAGCACACATTGCTATATAACGAATCTCCATACTGCAGCCAACTGCAAACTCGCGAGGAAACATACAAAAGCTCTGTACAATGTTTGTTCCTTCTGGCTTAGTCACACGATAATAAATTGCCGTAAATCCCAATGCAAGTAAGACAAGAGATGCAGTTTACTAAGTACTCATGCTAGCTTCCATTTCAGGCATGATGAGTATTATCTTGCTGGACATGCTGGTTCAGATGAACCTGTAGATCCAGTGGTCAGCCTGGATGTACAGGTCGTGGCTGGCATACTGGTGCTGCTTTAGATCAAGTGTCACATTCTTGTAGGCTGGTTCAGATGAACCCAGCATGTCCACGCATTTTGCATGCCACTAGCTGAGGTCATCCACGATAAAATGTCCTCATTTATCTTGCCTGAGACTTTCTGAGCAGGTCCGTGCACATAGTAGTTCTATTTTTGATACACATATGGCACTACAATACCATAACACTGTAGAGATATTAAAGATTAAAGTGAGCTGCCTCCACCACTTATGTGAGGAACTGCGTTATTCCAACCAAGCTTGAGCTACGATGACGATGCCATCTCGTTGATGGTGATATGATGTACAAGTGATGATGATATGTAGAGGTGATGAAAATGAAGCTAAGTTATGTGTTGTGCTCACAATACCATTTTCCACTACAGTGAATATAGCGAGAAAAAGCCAAGTGGAAACCGTGCAGGCACGCTAACTTTCTTCTATGTTCAAATAACCTTTCATCTCTGTTCTCCAATAAAAAAAAATTATGTTGCTTTCAGTGCAATTTCTCGTTTTTACTTACTCCATCGATTACGTAGAGAACTTCTAAAAAGAACATAATTTGCAAATGTTTCTTTCACAAACGATTCCGCAGGTATAAAGTTAAGACTGAGAAAGGGTTAAAATAAGAAACAACTTCACCGTTGAGAAGCTGTACTTAAAGATATACAACGGTGCTCTACCACCACAATCTTGTAAAAGTTCACTCATTGACAGGGTGTATTGCATTTAAAAATACTTCAGTCACTAGCGTCTGTGATGAGCTTTTCTAGTAACTTTATACTCCTTCGAGTTCGTCTATGCGTAATGGCAATAAAGAGAGAAAAGTTCAGCAACTTTTAGACATCTAGCAGTACCTTCAGAGTGAAGAAAGCAGACACAGGCTTGTGGTCACTCTGGATGTACAGGTTGTGGCTGACATACCGGTGCTGCTTTAGATCAAGGGTCACATTCTCGTAGGCATTCTTGGTGAAGCGATAGAGGATCCTGTCAGTCCAGGCTGGCTTGCGCTGGCTACGTAAGCGAGAGAAAGCTTTTTTCAGAGAAAACGTTTACAAACCTGCACATGCGCTTGACAAAGCTCTAGCAACCACAAATTTTTTAAGCTCTGTGGCCTCCGACACTATGTGGCGTTATTTCCTTCTTTCCTATTATCTGTTGACGCCACTGGTCACCAGCCCTGAAGATCAAAATGCACACAGCAGCTCGCATCAATCCTTATCATATCTTCTTTTTTTAACTGCCTGTTACATGCTTGGCAATATCTTTTTGTGCATCGGTGTACCTGAAGTTGTAGCCGATGCGGTCAATCTGGAACTTGTAGGTTGGCGCGAAGGTAATGTCATTTTCGCAGAACTCGTGGAAGGCTTCACCTTTGCTGCGTACGCGGTTCAACTGGGAAAAAAAATGCAGAAAGACGTGTTGCTTAACCTGTGGTCCAAAACACACAGTATTACATCTACAGCTGCTACGAGTGAACCAAACTGACAGTGCACAGACAAACTGAACTATATCTATACTCGTAGACTATCCTAATGAAACCATACTCTTTTGACTGACCATTAACTGCGTACGATTACCTTTAATGTAGTGCACAAAATTGACGAAGCCCTGCAAAAGTTTTTGAATACTGTCAGAAAATGCTGCTGATGTGTAAACAATGCTCCGGTGAACATGCAAACCAATACTGCTGTGCTGCATGCAGCAGCGAATTTACAATTTTGTGTCAAAGAACCAAAAATTGCTAGCTCTCTCCTCAACAATGATGTCATCAATTAAGCAGCAGGCAGGAGCAAGTGGGTGCAACACGTATTGGCTTATTTCATGAATGGCGCTCCAGCAGATGATTAATTTCGGGTGCCATGTGCAGCGTCTTGTAGGTACTGCAGCCACCCATGGTGTGCAGTGTTCATATTGTGCCTCAACTATGCTTATACTTGACGGATATGAAAAATTTTTGCAACAGGGGATTCGTGATTACTTAGATAAGTAAGAGAGGTGTTGCAGGGCCCCTTCAATGCTTAACACATGTGGCAAACACACATATGCGAAACACAGACATTCAGAGAAGTTATACAGTAGCGCATAAGGGACCGAACGAAAACACATCTGTGGCCATAGTGATGAAACAATGCTTTCCACAAGTCTAAGTGACTCGAGACAGGCACGAACTCAGGGTATTGGCGAAACACGGACTGACAGTGCTACTTGACCATGCTCATCTAACACCAATGCACGACTTCACCAAAAGCCCGCAGACATGTCACCACATTGGTCTTCTCACCTGATCTTTCGACAGCATCTGGCTATAGGTGTTGTTCTCAATAGAAGCCCTCATTTCCTCCAACGTGCAGTCGTCCACACGGAAATTCAGGTCCCCGAACCAAAACGTGTAACTGTTTGCAAAGGGCATGTCCAAAGAGTGAATGCAAAAGCGAAAACACTACTATCTAGACAATGCAAAACAACAAGAATTCACTTACTCGTGCGTCAAAATGTTTGTTGCCTGGGTGTCAAAAAACCTTTGCTTCTCAATTATTGTGTTATACTCCTGCAAGTACAAAAGGTGGAATCAATTCGTGTGTCAAAAGGTGCCTTGTGTGCTTGCTTTACTACTATTTCCTTGGATACAAACATTAGTACGACTATGAGCACGTTTTGCAGAGGTTCAGCACGATGGGAGCGCTCATCGCATCCACATGTATAATAAACTGCATGGTGCTTAACGTAACAATCATGTTTGTGTTGAGAAGATTACAGCAATACTCTCAATTTATCACACTATTTATACCTTAACGTAATTGGTGATAAATGTAGCACTCACATTTATCCGTTGGAATGTTTCACTCTCGTGTGCAGCCAGATGGCTGTTGACGAAACAAATGGAGCAACCGTAGACGCAAAGCCGTATGGTGACTCCACCTTTGTTGCCCTTTTAGACAAAACAGAAAGACACTCTGTGGTCACTTTACTTTAGTACAACTAGTGTACCACTAAATTATGTACGAACAACCAGTCCTAATAAAAATGCTTTTAATACTAGTTGTAGAAGCCGTGTAGTAAAAATTTATGGCTTCTCCCTCTTTTCACTTCCAAGAGTGCTGATAGCGACACTGTAGCCGCACAATTTCATGTTGCAGCAGAAAATAGAGCAAATAATTCGCCCTTTAGTTTCAGCTATCAGTTTGTTTCGCTTTCTGAGAAATCGCTGTATCCAACATAAAATTTGAATTATGAACAGCACACTTATGATCCTTAAACAAGTGCATATTGCAGTAGAATCTCATTAAAGGGAACCTGATAGGACCAGAACAATGTGTTCCACTTAAAAGATGCAGCAGCCAAATGCAAAATTACCTAAATTAGAGGCATTTGTTCCATTTAAGCAGCAATTCCTTTTAAGCGATTTCCAATTACCAAGGTTCTTCCCTATTTGCATAATTAATCAATATTGAAACCATTATTGAAACTCACAAGTTTTACCCACTGAGTTTTCAAGGCACATCAATTTGGAACAAATTTTGAGCATTCACGTGTACAGTGTGATCCACAGTTAAAGGGAACGTGCAAACCCACACATCACACTTTCTGGGCAATCGGACACTAACGCAAGCAGAAGCAATATGAACGTGTCACCTATGACCGCAACAGTTTGTGTAATGGGTGCTTCCAGACCTTAAAAAGAAAGACATACACAGTAGGCCACACTGCACGTATACAAAATAAAAGCAAAACTGCAGCCAGTCTCACCCAGACACCCCCGAGACCCGTTCGGGTGTATGTAGACTGAATGCCCCGCAGCTGGATCAGGTGCTCGCGCTTGGTAAAGATGGTCAAGATGAGGCCCTGTAGACGCACATGCTTTACCTGCCAATCAGAGGAGAACACTGTTCTCGATCATCCGATGCCTGGCATTTAGGCGAGTGCCAAAGTTTAAATACGCTCATATGTCTAATCTCTCATGGTACGTAAACATGCATTCAGAACTTGGAAAAGAAAGCACAGCCTCACAGGACAGTGGTGTATTAGTTGCTGTAAGAAACAATTTCCACATTCACATCACTTAAACAGACATTATTCCCAAAGCTTTTTTTTGGGTCGTGCTGTAGCTGTCATCTTACATAAACTATACTGTCGGAGTTTGTTTTAGCAGTAATAGAAGCATTGCCTGAACTAGCTATAAAATCTGTAGATTACAATTACAGCATATCTAATTAAAAGGTAGTCTTCCCCTATTACTAGAAGAACTGTGGGTTTAGTTTACATTTGACACTGAGATGTAACAAGTCACCTTCTGCATCCTGTTGCACTGTGTTAATACCAGCAGCGTCAAGCGCTCCACACTTTAAAATGTGCAGAGGCTGTCATGGTTACTTGCCTACTGATTACGATCAAGAGTGCAATAGTTGCTTCGCTAATTATGAATTGACCGCCATTTTTGTGAGCATGCTGATACGACAGGTGTTTAGATTTTGATGTCTCACAGGTCACAGGCTGTACATGAGATTTTCTTCACAGCAGTTTTGTGTGTCAGTCTGTTCGTGAAGAGAAACTGTTCAGTCAACAGTCTCAAGCCATTAAAAAAAAGTCAACTAGTCAGCTCTTGCATAGTTTTCTTGTGAGATACGAGCCAAAACGCACTCAGCATCACGAGTGTGACATCGCAATACTCCTTTAATGGCACAGTGGCCCGAATGTAAAATCTGGAAGATATTACCATTTCAGTTAAACTGTTTTCAGAGAATAAAATGAAAGGGAGATTTCCTGAAAAATATCAGCCAGTTTATGCCTCATTCACTATCCCTGTCTAGCATTTCTTTGGGGGTACCTTCGGTGATATGTGTATGTGCATATGTTTGAACTATGGCAATGCAGGATGGCAATGCTAGAAGTTAGGACAGCTTGCACGCAGACTTGCCTTGACATAACTGTACTTGTGCAGGGCATTCCTGATGGCTTGAATCCAGGGCTCTTCAAAAAAGGCTTGGGACAGGAGGTGCTGAGGTCTTGCACTCACTTCCTGGAACCTGGATTTATTTTTTTCCGAGGAAGTTTGTCAACTGTAAGACTGTATCTGCCTGACGTTGGCATCATCATCTACCACACACTTTCATGTAACTTGAAGCAAGCGTTAAAAAAAGCAAGTGGCACATCTTAGGCAGCTGAGACTATTGGCGCACCATTCATAATCATTTTTCGATTACCCAGTGTACTTAGTGTTAGAGCGCAATTAGTTGGCTAATTAGCCGAGAGCAATATTTATTTTAGGGCGTAAGAGACAGGAAAGGATGCGGAGTCTGGAAACATCTGGTGATGTTTCCGTGACATTTTGTTGTTTTTGTAGGGGGCTCTGAAGAAAGTTAGTCAAATCGAGAAAAAAAAAGGAATCACATGTATGCTTGCACATCTGGTTTGCAGCGTTTGCGGCCACGTTTCCAGACAATGATGCCTGTATGAGCATTGTCAAAGGAGCAGAGTGTGTTTCAATCTGTTTTTATTGCCACCTTATCAATGATGACATTGAACTGCATTGAACTTATATGGCACCATTACCTCTTTTGCATTGGCTATATGGCCCTCATCCTTCGTAAATGAAATTGATAGCACTGTAATCTAGACATACATGAGTGGCACTTATTACTTTCTTTTTTTTTTATATATTCGATAGGTTTTCATTCGAGCCCTGTAAAAGAGCTACATCAAAGACAACATTGCAGATAGATCACTGCGTGTTCTTGAGCATGATCATTAACATTTCCCATCAGACTTATTTCCTAAACCGAATATTTAAAATGTTTCATAGTTAGTCTTCACTAACTGGGTAACTAATCAGAATAGGAATAACTCAAAGTCAACTGCAAGTGGCAAGCCATTGGTCACGTTTGCCTAAGTTGAACTCGTACTTGTGTTTTCTTTTTCACAGCTTTGTTCAAATTCATGAAACATCCTGTCCATTTTACGTGGATAAACACACACACACATACATGTGTGCACAGAATGTTGTCCCACATTCCAGCACCATTACTTCCTGCTTCTGCAGACTTGTTTTATTATCCAGCTGTGCAGAGATAATAGAAATGTCAAACTTTCTTTTCCTTTGATGCTTTCAAAGTGAAAAAAAAAATCATTGCATTAGTTGTTCTTTTTGTTTTATGACATGTTCTGAGTGACACTGTTTCACACCTGCCAGAGTACTCTAAACTTTGATACGTCTATGCGCTCAGCCTTTGGCATAATGCAGTATTATTTGTTACTACCTTGGTAAAACTTCATTCTTAAGCCTTTGGAATCACTCACAATTGGCAGTGATTACAAATCATTGTGCGCCATCAGATCTAGTTGCATCACAGATATACAGCGAAGCCCTTATGTGCACATAGTCGGGTGCACATCAAGTAAACCTCGATGGTCAAATTAATCTGCAGAAGAACCAGACCTTATCACGAGGCACTACAAGGTGCTTCAAAATAATGTAAATCATCATTTTGGCACATGAAACAATGATACCTTTTATATGTGCAAATGCATGGTACTTAAGATTCCAACGGAGTGCCTAAGCACTCCGTACCCATGATGGTTAACCAGCGATACTCAAACATGCGGGCCTGGTGTTTATCACATAGTTAATTTTTAATTTCAATGGTTCGCTGAAGTCTTTCTCAATTACTAGGTTACGTCTGTCCAGCAATCTTAATTGGTGTTTGTTGCCCGTGTGTTCCCTTCTTCAATTTTAGTGGACCGGTGGTGAGTTGCCCGATTTCTGTGGCACATATGTGCTAGAAGTTTTTGTGTCCATAGGACAAACAAATTTTGGCTTGGCCTATCTATATACAGTTTTGCTGTAAAAAATGTCAGTGTATCACTATGAGGGGGGTGGGCATGGTAATACACAGAGGCATTCTGTGCTAGACTCACCCAATGGCGTACATGTCTGGCAGCGCCTCTGGAATTATGGGAGGCTCTAGGCCCAAGGCACTGCGGAGGTCTGCGATTGGTGCTCGACAGACTACATTCCATGTCAGGATGTACACCCTGCAGATGTAGATACGCGCTACAGTCACAAAGGTGTTCGCAGAAGTACTCGTACAGGGTGAGGAAAATGAGGCATTTCTAATTGTTTAAAAAAAAATTGCTTATCAAAATAAAGCCTAAAACAAATTGAAACAGGAAGGCATGTTATGTCACAATCGCTGTCTTTTACGACGACTGCTCGATTTACGACAATGGTCGGTGAATCACATATATCTCAATCAAGAATCGAAGTATCCAGACAAAAGATATATTAGATCAAATAAAAGGACCGTACTCTTACATAAAATTTAATTTGCTTTTCTCCTTTATGTTATATTATTTCATTCATCCATCTCATTTATTTTGCCGTGATATGACATCAAGTGCTACCATGAGTCACTGTGGCAGCATATACAGTACAGTGCAGCCCTTATTTTTTATACGACATATAAGTTGTATGTATGTAAAAATGTTGAGTTAAAAGAATGAAATACTTGGGTCTTGTGAGCTTATATGTCAGGTTACAAGGGAAGAAATGCATGACAGCCAATATAACTTCGCCAAGAATACATAATTCTTCATTTACACACATGCAGTGTTTAGAAGCTCGCAATAGAACATGCTTTAGATTTTTTACTATAGGCACATTGTTTCCCCCTTATGTCGAACTATCAACAGTGCATATCAATAAATATAAATAACATGCAATGCAATATGAAACGTCACTAACTGGAAATCTCGGAGCATTTTGTTGGCTGGAGCGCTTTCTGGAGCCATGGTAGACGCTGTTCTGATCACCCTTGATATGCAGAGGCACTGAAGGCGAAGAAGACTGAAAAAAAAAAAAAAAAACTATGCAATCAACGCATGTCACACTATCTACAAGGTCACATTATCGCGGCGCGCGCTAGCTTTCTCCTTCCCGCATCGTGTGCGCAAAATTGTCTTTCAGGCTATGCAAAAAATACGATACACTCCCGCTTGCCATATGTCTAGACAAATCACGCAGCGCGCAGCGTTTCGCGGTCTAGCGCGCGCGGCACCATAGTATGCGGAAAATGCAGCAGTATTAGTAGCAACAGGTTTTGGCGCACTAGCCATCCAGCTACAGATCTAGTTTACAGATTTACGTGTGTGGAGCCGCAGGATTTAATGTATTATTCACGCTACTTTTCCACGGCCCCCGTTTGTCGTGCTTATATATCTCCTAAGGGTCACTATCTCTTTTTTTCCCTCGATACCATCGTGGTATCTGCGAATTATCACCTACGATGCGGCGCCCCAAAACGCGACAGAAACTCGTGGCACCACGTCCGATATCTTTTCTTTTCCTTGTCCCCCCCCCCCTTTTTTTAAAGCCGTACAGGCTCCGTCCTCGAAGACCACACCAAAGCAGCAAGAACACTTGCTCACCGAATTCCGCAATCGCCGTCCAGCCAATAGCATAGATTAGTGAGTGCAGATTATGCGGTTTCGATTGGTGCGGGCTTCAAGACGACGGTCAGAGAGCGGTCCCAGCTCCGTCACGTCCGGGAAAAGTTTCTCATGTTCTCCGGATCGTCGTCCCAATGCCTGCCATATAAGCAACAAGGGGCGCGCTGTGCAGCCCGTCCGCAGTTGAACGCTGCAAATGCGAGCGACGAATATTCTCCAGCATGACACATACGCGCACAAAGTCAGCAGCAGCTGCATAAGAAACGGGGGCCCATCGCGCCAGGCGCATACGGTCACTGCGGCCTTTCCTAGCTGACAGCCCCGGCCGATAACGAAACTAAAATAAAAACAGAACACAACTATTATGACGTCACTACTGCGTCACATGACAGTACACTACTAGAGAAATAACTGCCTACGCAGTCCTTGAATCAAAATGCTTATAATCCTTGCGGCGTCTTGGCGTTTGTTGCAGCGAAAGACAATCGTATTTTTACACTGAAAATGACTTAAGTACTACACAAAATAATTCAACAATTTTTTTTTATTTGTAATGGTTTGGCTATAGGATATTTGCGTGCGTTATGCACGCAAATATCCTATAAAAGCTGAGTGGCATGTGTCTACGCTTCAAAGATGTATTCACTAGGAAAAACAACCACTTAGCAGCGCTGCAAACGCTACGTGCGCTACATAGTACTGAAGTCTAACTGAAGTGTGCTGCTTTTAGAGCCTGTAGCGACTCAAGCGCCCCTAATGTCGTACACATCGTGCACTTGATCATACGTTTATTCTTGCAAGGTCCTTGTCGCACTAGCAGATAAGTTAGAAACGCCGAGTGCACCCGACCCGTCTCTCTAGCCGTCACCTGCCGTCATCGTGTGGTATCCGAAAGGGAGGCGGTGTTTGGGCCGTTCGCTGACCACCGACGGGGGTAAAATTTACTATCCCGAAAGGTAACGAAAATCCAGGCGCGTCCTTCCGCAGTGCCAGCAGCCGGCATCATCAAACAACATGCTAGTCCTCGTACTGGGCGATTTGCACGTCCCCCATCGCTGCCACAGCCTGCCAGCCAAGTTCAAGAAGTTGCTGGTGCCCGGCCGCATCCAGCACATCTTGTGCACGGGAAACCTGTGCACCAAGGAGTCGTACGACTACCTGAAGACGCTGGCGAGCGACGTGCACGTCGTGCGAGGCGACTTCGACGAGAACCTCAACTACCCCGAGCAGAAGGTGGTCACCGTGGGCCAGTTTCGCATCGGTCTGTGCCACGGTCACCAAGTGGTGCCGTGGGGCAATCCGGATAGCCTGGCCCTGCTTCAGAGGCAGCTGGACGTTGACGTGCTCATATCGGGCCACACACACCGATTCGAGGCGTACGAGCACGAGAACAAGTTCTACATCAACCCGGGATCGGCAACGGGGGCTTACAACGCTCTCGAGAGCAACGTCATCCCGTCCTTCGTGCTCATGGACATACAGTCGTCCACCGTGGTTACCTACGTCTACCAGCTGATAGGGGACGAGGTAAAAGTGGAACGGATCGAATACAAGAAGTCCTAAGTCTTTTCGTCGCCGATTGAACGTTGCGCCGTTACGTTCGACATTCCTATGGACTTTCCTCTGGAACCAACTCGTTCCCTGGTGGCGCTACCGTACCAAATGGCAAAACGGGAAGAAAAAGAAGTGTGCGTGTGTGTGTGTGTATGAGCGCGAACGCAGCTGCGGTCTCGTTTTTCGATAGTGCTCGAAGAGTCGGTCTTAACTTTTTGCTGGCTCGATCGCGGCACTGCTACAACCAAAATTAAGAGTTGGCAGAACCTTGTTCGTGCTTTACTCCACGCTTACAATTGCGTTTACAGTAAGGATTAAAAAAGAAACAATATTACGCGTCAAAAACAGCCATTTGTTTAATTTACAGTGGTGTGCCAGCTTTTTTTTAAAAGGGCAGTTTTATTGTAATAGTAGGGCATGCTAAAGCTGACAGTCTATCTGCAATATGGATAATTAGGCACAACAACGATAGTCTTAATTTTCTTTCTCATGCTTCTGTATGTATATATGTGAATGTTCATTGATTTCTTATATCTTCTGTTCTCTTCAGTCACTGTCACTTTGTTAGGTGTGTACATTGAGATTTCCGCTTTAATAAAGGAAATTCAAGTTTATTAGCTGCTCGTCTGAAGCCTTGACTCCATTTACTTGGCACCATCAGGCTTAAATTACGCTACTCAGGATATCAACAGTGGCAGACTGACATCCCTCGAGTAACCTCTTGGCATAGGGCTCACTACAAGAAATCATAGAAAACGAAAGAATAATGTAAACAGTCTCTGCAAAGACTTCAGTAATCTAGAGGTGGTGAGTTACCACATTGAACATTCAGAATATGATGCAAGAATGTCACACGGCACTTTCAATCAGGATCAAATTAACAAATCGTGATTCACTCCCTCCTACATCTTGCACAAGCAAGCCAATCCTGATTTGGCTTGATCCCGATTGAAAGTTAACTGTGTGGCGTTTGTATAAGTGGCAGTGCCAGCTGTACTTGCATACCTAACTGCATGCCTATAGAATGCTATTGCTAGAAAGCACTGCAAGTGATGCACAGTATGAGCAGAATAATGTAGGAATTTGGTTTAACAGTGCAACATGATGAGAGGAATAAGCTGCATCTCAATGCAGGAATCTTGCACTGTCTTGATGATGTCATTTTGAGAAAATTGTGCAGCGTGAAGGATCAGAATCGTAGAACCACAACTTGCTTTTCACTCACTCCTTTCTGACAATTCCCAACAACGGCTTCATTTCGCTACTTTCACTTCAGTGCTGCTTTTTTAATTCTGTGCACTGTAGCAAGTACCGCAACCGCTGCCTTGTGAGTTAATGCTGCTTTTGGCACGATGTTGCCTTGGACAAGTTGACAATATTTCACATTGAAAATGGAGTGAGAAAACATTTTACTTCTATCATTAGAACGATAACATTGATGGGGTACTCCAGGGGGGGTTGGGGGGGGGTTCAACCTCCCCCCCCTGAAATTTTTCAGTTTTGCTTGCGTATATTACACGCGCACATACAAACGCACGCACGAACACACAAAGTATGGTTGAACCGCCCCCGAAAAAAATTTCTGGCTACGCCCCTGGGGTACTCACTAAACAGCCCACAGTGATGTAATTGTGAATGCAGTAGTCAGGAAAGTGCACATACAAACTTATCACTGTAAATGGGAAAACATTGAAGTTGCCGTACAGTGGTTGCTTGAAAATCTTAATGCAACTGAAGAAACTAAAGCGAAGTTGTCAAGGATACCACTGTACACAACAACTACGGCCGTTTTGATAGTGAAGCAGTAAAATGTTAACACACCAAACTTCAGCCTTTACCATATAGCCTTCACTTAGCGAAAAATGTGGGGAGCTGCTTGCATTTTATACAGGATTCAGCAGACTCACCCGAAGTACTACAGTAGGTTAAATTCACACCAGGCTAGGAAGCTTGCTGAATTTTCAGCACCTATGCATATGTATTTCCTCTGCTGTAATATGGAAAACTACATGAGACTTGCCTGCCACACGAATTTCACCACTACAAGAAAATTTTAAATACAGGCTGCTAAGTTATTCTAGAACGGAATCGGAGACCAGTGCCAACTCTAAAAGATTGAGAAGTGACGTCTTGGTATAAACCGGCGCCCCCCTACCACCACCACTAGCTTGAACACTTCTAAAGCATCTGACAGCAGCCTGTATGCTGCAGCCATCATCCATGCAGTTTTGCAGTATGGGCAAAGGAATATTTGAGCTACAAACAGATCAGCAGTTGCCAAACATTTCTAAGTTTAAATAGTTAAGAGAAGTTATCGTACACCTTCTTCCATGGAAAAAAGCAAAAAAACGACGTATTTGAACAGAGAAAATAAGAAAAGATTAGAGGTCTGTGGTACTGCTTTGAGCTTCTCAGCACAATTAACCTCGACTTAGTGGCAGCGCCTGTGTGTCTATATATAGCTTATTATTTTTTTTTGGGGGGGGGGGGGTTGGGGGGGGCGGATAAGGGGTGGCGTCCTTCAACATTGCTGCCTCTGACGCGAAGCGAAAAAAAAGTGTCGGATAAACGCAATGATGCATATGCAAATGCGCACAATTACGTTTGCGTTACGAGGAGAAGGCGTCTGCTGATGATAACAATACCTGCAAGAGAGACTGCCGGTACTCAAGTGCTTCGTGACGAGATCATTCTGCGCCCATCCGGTTCCACGGGGTCCACCGAGCACACGCGAGAACATCGCGCGTGATGGCGGCTGTATCTATCTTCGTCTTTTATACGTGATACATTTTCTCCTTCGAAACTCAATAAGCAAAACTAGTCGCAATGCTGCCGCAATTAACCTCCCTAGTCGTGGTTCTGTGATCGTACCACGTAAAATTCAGCCATCGAACTCTCAGCAGTGCAAAATCTGGCAGCAGAGAATATCGGTCAAAATGGACGCGTGCACGTGGCCCAGCCACGTGATCTGCTGCAGCGCCTAAGCTTGCCGGTACCGCCTTGAACCAATAAGTGCACCTTTCAGTTCAAGGCTGTGGTTCAAGTAACAACGCCGCCATGCACAGTTTGGACATAGAGGAAGCGTCCGTGACCGACAGCATACCCGACGTGATGACGGTCCAAGACAAACGTCCACCGCCAATCATTCCCGACTTCATTGTGAACATTTTCACTGTGGTGGTGGTTCTGTTTGTGTCTATCGCATTGGTTGTCATAGGCGTGTCCTTCGGCCAAGACGTCGACCGTGCCATCAAAGGTGTCTTCAAGGACATTGAGAACCCGGACCTGCGGCTCAAAAGCAATCACGTGATACCGCTCGCTGTATTGAACGGTTGAACATGTGCCCATGTGGTCTTACACACGCCGGCTTGTGTCGCTTTTATGGTGCTGCTTTGGCGTCATGGTTGGACGGACAGCGTATACCGTGCCCTGTATAGTGAAATGCCGATCACCGTGGTAACGCAAACCTCTGGAACTTGCGTCACGCGGTTCGATTACCGAAGATCGACACGCTTCCTGAAGCAGTCAGAGTGTTAACAGGAAAACAAGCAGTGAATGTTGCAGCTGGTCACTTAACAACAGCACGATGATATTTTGTCTTTACTTAGGTCTGATTCTATTTTGGTTTGGGCGTTTGGGTACGCCGTACCCACACAGCCGCGCATGTTATCAGCGAAACTCAGCAATACCACAGTACACCTAAACATTGGCAATACTTCTCTGATAAGCATATGCATGCATATCGATCACAATCATTACTTGATAGCAACAATGTAGGCTTTACTTTTAAGTACTTTTAAGTTGAACGACGTTAAACAGGTTAAACCATTCAAAACACACAAATTTCCCGCCAATGTCATGCGCATTATGAATAAAGTGCTCGTGAAGTGTCAGTGCTCATCAGTGCGGTTCATACTTTAGAGCATAAAATAAACGCACAGTTAGACAGTAAAACTTACAGTTATGATGACTTGCATAAAGCTTTAGCGTAAAGCCGTGTTCTCGCTTCGGAGCAATCTTCCTCCCGTTTTGGACGATATCTATTGTCTATGCAAGCAACGTTGAGCAGGCAACTTTTTGGTATATATAGTTTGTTTTGCTGCTTACCTTTTACTTGTGGCTCTGTCGCCGTGTTTTACGTGTGTTAAGCCTGTCTCGGAGTTTGTGAGCTTTCTTGCGAGTGCGAAAGTAAGTATTGTTCTTATTAGTAACGCGTAGTTCACACTGTGACTAGTAATCAACGGCGAGGATTAGTTAACCATCGTCAGCTGCTTGTTTCATGGTTGTTCGACGCTCTGATCGGCGGCATGCAAGCCGGCGTGATCACTAATCACTGGTGTTATTTCATACGTTGACGAAGTGGTCACGCTGGAATTTTCGTCGTATAACTCATGCGAATCGTAGTATTTGCACCAAAATTTCTGTTCACGTTCATCGCAGCTGATTGTTGTAGACTTACTAGTAGCCGCTCTGAAATATTGAGTGCAATCGTTGCCGAAATGACTCACGTTGCTAGCCGTATGTCAGTGGAATTCTGTAAAATCGATGCTGTACCTATGAAAATCTACGCATACAAGTAAGTTTAGGTTCATTCCAAATCTTCAACGAGTTGCTTACTTAGGTGCTGCGAACGTATGAACACAACGCTGACGCAATATGGTACCGATGTGTGTAAATTCCATTGTGGCGCTCAAAGCTAGAGCAAATACTCGGGAAGATAGCAGATTCATTTGTCCTGGACTCGTAGCATCTGGGTAACGCGCGCGTTATTTGACCCATGGGTGCAGGCCGGTCGTGTTGACGTTTGACTACTTATTCAGGTAACCGCCAGTCATGAGCAGATTTTTTGCCACCGGATCGGACTCTGAGTCCGAATCTGAGTCATCGGAGGAGGAGCAGATTCCGCAGAAGGCAACAGCCATCACATCGTAAGTAGCCCACCAAACATGAGATACTGATACACTATTTCACCTTGTGACTGTAGTTACCCAACTCGAGAGTGATTACACGTCTTATTTTCGCTGCTTAAGCTTGTGGTGCCGGCTGGCGTGTGTTACTGTGTTAGATAGAGCTCACTGTCGCATTCTGCAGTATGTTTTTACTGTTCGAAGTTATGTGTTTCCCTGTGGCGTTTCTTTCACATATTGAGATATGTGGTCCTAACGCACAGCACTGTCAGAATAAACCATGATAAGTAGAGGGCAGCGTCTTTGGTAAACAGCTTGCCTGGCACCCCCACACCCTCCCTTCTATTTTGCATGGCTAGGAGATGTAGCATTGATCGTCAAGCTAATTCACGTACATAAGGGGCGTGAGTTCGTAGAGACCTTGATTTAGTCCGACTTGACCAGCAGTGACATACTGGCGAAAGAAGTGCCCAGTTGAGGTGATGTAATGTGCCATGCATGCTTCCCCATCCCCTTGTCTGTTGTTAGTGTTGAACACAGCTAAAATAGTATTTGCGGATTGTAGTGTACAGAGCGCAATGCGATGTGAAATTATGAAGACTTCATTGAGACAGGAATGTGCTTAGTTGTAAGACTGACTCTACATTGAATGCAAAAGAGGGGTGGACTCTTCCTGTTTGTAGCGCTGAAAACATCATGGAGTTATCAGTCTGTCACGTGTCCTATATCTTTTTGTATTGAATAGAATGCTGAGCTCAATTGTGTGCTTTTTCCCACAGGGCATATGCCTTCAGCGATGATGAGGAAGAAGCCAAGCGTGTTGTTCGCAGCACGCGAGAGAAAAGGTAAGCAAACTTTCATGTAAGCCTTAAAGGGATACTGAACAAAATTTTTGCCGCCAAGATTTTCAGCGAAATCGATAGACACAGCCTTCATTTCAGGCAGAAACTAGAGGAAAATAAGGATTTTAATGCATTTTTAACAAACTGCCGCGTCGTGAACTAGAGGAGGTGACGTCTGGTGATGTTACACACCTCGGAAACGGGCATGCCAACAATGCCAGCCGTCGGCAGCGTAGAGACGCTGGAAACGCCCGCGTCTCTCAACCCACTCAGATCCCTCTGCGATTCCCAGAACCACTATGAACAGCACTAGCAGTGAACAATGCTCCTGGCTGGGGTAAAGCATCGGTGCTTTTGTAGAAGGGGGAGAGTGGGACGAAAGGAGAGGTGGGGAGAGGAGGACAGGAACACGTGCGCCCTGCATGTGCCTCTGTAAATGTGACGTCACGGCTCGCTCTCGCGTGCGGCTGCCATGCGCTGACAGTTCTCCAAAAATACGTGAAATAAACTGTGTTTATCAGAACAGTCGCGTCTTCTGAGTAGAATTTCGATGCTTTCGTCAGTTTTTTTCAACTTTTGTTCAGTATCCCTTTAATGTAGCTGTTTCGCCTTATAACGCTTACGCCTGCATCTCTAAAACAGCTGCTGGAAGTGTTCATGTTGTAATTTTGCATGAGAAGACGCAATGTGGTAGTGTCTGTGGCACTAATGTGATAGCTGCCACGTTTGCTTTACAGGTTTGAGGAGCTGACAGACATCATCAAACAGATCAAGAACCACAAAAAGATCAAGGATATGAGTAAACTGTTAACAAGTGAGTCATTTGTTTGTTTACCAAAATATGTTTCCTGTTTTGAAGTGCGACTGTTGGCATTCGCTCATTTCAGTGTCTCGTCATTACTCTGAAAGGCACAAAACCAACTTAGCCATAACACAGATTCACTGACCACATGGATTCCATGGTTATGTTCTTTTCCTTATGAATCCATATTTGAAATTTCGAAACAACTGTAGACAACCTTGCCATGAAATACTGACTGCAATGTTGCGGTTGACATATGCAGAAAATTGACTTCAAGGGGTAATAGTATGGCTGATGAGACTGAAGCTGGTATACATACCTATTAATATGTTCTTATAAAATGAAGTATTCAATTTCTGTACAATTTCATTAGCTCGGGAACAAGGCACAAGTTCAGGAGAAAATGGAGGCTTGAAGAGATGAAAATTCCTTGAACAAGTGGTGTCGCTGGAGCCAACATACCAGTGGTCCTTTCTGCTGCTTTGAAGAACACAAGACCACTTGTCAAAACGTTGGTTCTAGTAACAGCTCTTATGCTAGAATTTTAGTTCGGGAAATTACTTACGGTTGCTGTTCCTCACAGCCCTGTATAGTCTCTATTCAGTTTTCAGTAAATTTCATTGAGCACTTTGGTTTTGTGGTCTGCCTTCCAGTTGCTAACTTTCTGCATGTCTACTTTTCCAGGTTTTGAGAACTTGACAAAGGCCTTTCAGAAAGCCAAAGTGGTCATAGATAAGGAAGAAGGCGGCAACATTCCAAAGTTCTTCATTCGGAGCCTTGTTGAGCTCGAAGACTTCGTGACGGAGGTATGAAGTTGGATACCGCATTGTTGACGCTTGTTTGCTTTTTGTAATTCTTCAGTGGCATGTTTTGCTTTGATAATAGGCTGATACCTTAATATTTTGCGTTGAGCTGTGCACTTTAGATTTCGCAAGTTTAACTTGAGTGTTGTTGGCTACGTGTGGCAGGTTGAACCGTTTGACGTGTACCAGGAGTTTTTGTTTATGTAGAACACTTCCTGAATAAACAGAAACTTGGTCTTGTATCAGGCTGTTATACAGGAAAGCGAGACCAATATTTCGGTGTTGGAAAACAGAAAACAGACTGACAGTACAAACATAACATAGCACATTACAAAAAAAAAGTTGAACCACGCACAATAATGAGTGGACTTTGAGAGACGTTGCTACTGATATTGTGCTGTTCACATATTGGTTGATAAAAAGGAGAGGTCATTCATTTGTTCATCCTTGCCTAGAAATGGCCATTGCTCTTGTGTCTTGGCCAGTTGCTTGCTGTTCTCAGAATTGGTGCTGCTGCTGTTCTTGCTATTGTTTCTCTGTTGGTGCAATATTAGAGCAAGAAGACAGAGATGGGGGTGGCTGCCTCCTATTCGACTCAAACTTTTTCTCCCACCTCTTTCAAACCGCAGTGCTGGGAGGACCGCGAGGGGCGCAAGAACATGTCCAAGAACAACTCCAAATCACTGGCTACCCTGCGGCAGAAGTTGCGCAAATACAACAAGGACCACGAGGCTGACATCGCCAAATATCGCGAAAATCCAGAAGAGGAGGATGAAGAGCGTGAAGACGACGAAGACAAGGGTGAATGTTAAAAGCTTGTCTGTTTATTCACTCTATCCAAAGGGATAGTAAAGAAGAAAAATTGAGTGAAATTAGTAAATTAGGCTCCTACAATACCATATAAAGCCGCTCTAACCACAGGGACAGGCTTGGTAAATTGGGAAAAGTGCAGAAACATAAGACTATCGACAACACTGCGCTAATGTTCCTGCACTATCTTGCCGTGATGTTTCGGATTTCGATGGCATCTTCTCAGGCCTAGCTAATTTTTTGATAGATAAAGAAGGACTCCATTGCATTCTGAAAGAATGGGACTGTGAGGTTACAAGTTTAGAGGCATTTAGGCTGTGAGGTCACATACTTGGAGGCATTTTCTGATATTTAGGACATTTTAAATTGGGGAAAGTTCACGAAACTAGTTCACTTTCTTGCTCCTTTATAGTGTGATGCTTCTTATCATTGCTGATAAGGAATTTAGGTGTGAGGTAATGAAGTAAAAACGCACATCATGACAAGTTTATGCAGAAACTTGAGCATGGCATTGCCACCTCTCTTGTTCCGTTAAAATTGGTTTTGTCCTTGCTTATTATTACGTTGAGGTTTGACTGTCTGCCATTAGTACCTTTTAACGAGTGGTGCAGCATTTCATAGTATGCAAAGCAGAAGATTCTGTGTTTCATCCTGTTTTATTTTACAGAGTACGGCACCTGAATAGTGCTGCTGAAGTATTGGTTAAGTCATCGTTGATGTTTTTGCTGCTATGGCAGATTAGTAGCCTGTTTTATATCTGGACACTTTAGATCTTGTAGAAGTGCCTGTCGCTATGGGTGGTTCTGAGTGAAACATTTCTGCGTTACCTTCAGATTCGGATGTTGACGACGAGATGAGCTTTAAGAAGAAGGTTTCCTCAAAAGCCGACAAAGATGACGCCAAGTCCAAGTTCATCAAGGGTGGCTCTGATGATGAGGTATTTTGTTTCTTGCCGCCTCCTTCATTTTTGAAGAGCACTTTTGTTCATTTGCCTTTGTATTCATGTGCTTTGCTGTCTAACTAGCTGTGCACTGTGTGAAATTTTGTTATACTTTATAGTCTGATGATGATTCCATGGATTGGGGATCTTCGGATGAGAGCGAAAGCTCTTCATCGAGTGACGACGAGAAGTACGGTGGAAACCTGGCCAACAAGTTCTTGAAGAAGTAAGTACCTTAATTTTATGTTGCTTTACTTTCTTGTGTAGTGTGAGAGGTTGTGAAAACTGCAATGCTGTTGTCTTTTTAAACTTCTCACTTTAATATGTGAAGACCTTGTAGTCCTTGGATGAACAAGGCTTCACTGACTGTTTCATAATTTCTGCTAAATATTGGTGACTTGAGCAGTGACATTGGGTGAGAAAGCATATGTACTAGGTATTTCAAAAGCTTTTGGAGAATTCGCGGTATGCAGCATCTGTCATGTGCCCTTACCTAATGGACAGCGTCAGTATGTCATGTTTCACTCGGTTTACTTTCTCTTTGTCTCGAGCTGAATGACCAAGTCATTAACTTTTTTCTTTACTCATATCTTTTCTGTGTAACACGCAATTTTTTTTCCTTTTATATTTGTAAATAAGCTTTTTGTCATGATGAACTAGTATCTTCGTCTTTGCAATAGTACAGTTGGACTTTGTTTTTACATTAATTGAGTCACATCCAACGTGAAGTCACCCTTTTTACATCCAATAATCGTCAGAAATTCATGTTTATTGCATGCTGATATTGGCATGAAACATTCTGGATATGCTTTTGCTACATCTGTTGCTGTTGTATTGAAGCTCATTCGTAAACAGTAGATCTTAAATAGTAATAATAAAAATTGAAATCTTCCTTGCACTGTACAGTAACAGTTCTTTTTTCTTTACTGCATTTGTATGTGTGGCTACGACAGCAGAAGTGCAAGGTATCAATCAGACAATGCCTTGTCTCAGCTTATGTGTTGGAGCATGAAGAGTTGAACAGCTATTAGAAAGATTTTTGATTGGTTAGCATATGTGGCTTGTTTAACCGAGAATCCAAAGTCTACTTTGGTATTGCACGGACTTGGTTTGCACACATCTCGACAAGCAAAGGCAAAGTTCAAGTTGAAACACCAAGAGTGTGCATAACGCACTCGCTGTTACTCGCACCACATTCGCACATCTCTTCGCAAAATAAGATTGTTGCTAGCAGCAGTAGTTCCCGTCCATGACCTTCCTCGTGATGAGTTTCATGTGCTGCCCCACCTCCCCATTTTTCAGTATGACCAAGCAGCCCTAATTAATGGCATTGGTGACTTCTCTGTGCAAATAGTTTGTGTTGGCCTGTTAATTGGCTCTGTTAATTTGCCCACCCAACAGCAGAGCTGGCGGCGAGAAGGATGAGCAGAAGGAACAGCGTCGTCGTGAGAAGAAGCGGGAGCAAAAGGACAAGCGCCGTGAGGATGACGAGGAAGGCTGGGAGGAAGTCAAGGGTGGCGTGCCACTCATCATGGTTGGTGTCGCCTCTCGTTTACCTCTGTGCTCCTGTTGTTTCCTCTCGTGCTGATTTAATGCATTAGAGTGTCCAAGTTTGTGCAGTTGTGCTGCCTTTAATATTTACTAACACTCGATGTAGGAGGCAAGAAACAAAGCGTTGAAGCACGGAGAGCCCATCTTTCCAACTTATTGCGTTAGCGGTGTCAGCCACAAGCTCTGCAAACAAACCAGGAACGGTACTTGGAAAGGCTAGTCTTTTGTACATGGTTAATTGTGTTGTGTACAGCACTAGCTGAAAGGAAAATAAAGGGGGGGGGGGTGTAAATTAGTATGCAAAATTGGCAAGCACTCCTTTCACCTGACATACTCAAGAATGGGGATGTTGGGACAGTTGCCGGATATTGCAGGGGGCTGTGCAATGCATGTGTAAGAATGAGGGTGTGTGTTTGGCTCCCTTTATTCTTTCCTTGGCTCCTTTATTTGTTGGCTTTGGGCAGCAGGTGACACGAACTTCAAGAGTGCAAAGCTTTCAGAGCAGTGAGTGTTGGTAGTGCTATAGCTATCTGCTTGCGTCTTGTAAAGATGAGAGTTTGAAGGGTGGTTAAAAACAAACAAGCATGTGACCTCACTTTTTTAACATTTTTTCGTAAATGCCAAGTAACTAACAAAGTTTCCGGACCACGTCTGCTCTGTGTGGCAGCACAGTTTTCGGTTCTGTCTGCTGTGCCGTAGCATCGTGGTACACTTAAAATCTACTGTGGCTTTGCAAAAGGCGGCAAGCACTTTCTGATGCCAAAACATGGAATGCGCAGGAGAAGCCCAAGATGTTTGCCAAGGACGCCGAGATCAACCACCAGGTGGTGCTGAAGAAGCTGAACGAAATCATGGCCGCTCGGGGCAAGAAGGGCACCGACCGTTCGGAGCAGATTGAACTGCTCAGCGAGCTGCTGGCCATCTCGCAAGCCCACAACCTTGGCCCCGGCTTTCAGCTGAAGATCGTCTTCGCTGTAGTGTCGGCCATCTTCGACTACAACCCCAACATTGCGACCTGCATGAAGCTTGACATGTGGCACAAGTGAGTGGAACTGAATGTGCATTTCTCTAGGAACCCTTGCGTATTGAACACTGCACTGATTAAATAGAAATGTTGCAACTTTACAAATTTATGAAAGAGGTGCAAAAGAAAACGAGCTCTATTTTAATCTTCCTGAACATGTATCTTCTTAGATATTTCTTATCTCAGTGATAAACAAATCATTTAGTAAGAACAGTAGTTCATTTCCCTAGAAAGTTATCTAGAAGAGAAATGGGCAGTGATGCCACCTCAATGGAGTTAATTGCAAATATAAAAGCACAACCAACCCAACTATGATAGACAAGAAGTCACATGATGAAATTATCAAAGCTACAAAGAAACTTGTGAACAGAACATTTCGCTTAATCAGATGACAGGTTGTTAGGTAAGCTTGTCACCGTGGCGAAAGTTAAATACATAGTTTCAACTGTGGTGCTGCGCGTTTAGCTAAACTTCTGCGATGTGCACAGGTGCCTGGAGTTCATCAACATGCTTCTCGACATTTTGATCGAGAACAGCAACATCTCGGTCGGCGAGCACGTTGCGGAGGAGTCCGAGAGTCTAGTGACACCGCCTTACAAAGTAAAGGGATGCATTCTCACTGTGGTTGAACGTATGGACGAGGAATTCACCAAAATTCTTCAGGTAAAATGTTGCTTCCACTGTGCGATACATCTAACTGTGCTGTACGTGTGGTCAGATTGCAGCCTGCAAGTGGCATGTGGCTACTCTTTGTGTCCACTTGTGGCTTACTGCTGTTGCTACCTTCCCTTTCTGGTAGTCTTAGTTAGTTCATACAATGCGTAAATGTACTGTACGTACTTGCAAGCTTTTGCTTTGTTAAACAGCTTTCCCGACCTCGCGAATTCGCTGCTTTGATCAACTAGATGTCGAGTGTTTCTTAGCTGAAAGTAGAAAGTTAAAACGCAGCAAGCAGCGTTAGTGTATCAAAACCTTCTTGTTTTCGGTAGTATATTGTTAAGCAACATGCTTGCTGAGTATGTCTGCTTGACTGCCATTGCCGTATTGAGGTCTCCCGCAACAGTGGAACGATGCTTGGTGCCAGTGGCTACATTGTTGATAAAGGTAAAATTTGTATACTGATACGTTATTATGCACGAAAACGGTAGTTCTCAACTGTGAATATGTTTGCTAGCTCTCATGCATTAGTAAAGACAGTGAAATACTCAAATTTAATACAAGAGCCTGAAAAGGTTAATTTTGGGTTTTATTCTTCAGCTGATTTTAACAGCGCAGCAAATGCTTTGTGTTCTGTGCCCTGTCTGTCTTGCGCGAGTTCTTGCTCTTATGTTTCCTTCTTGCGTACCTTACATCCAGGGTTGTGACGCCCACTCGCCAGAGTATGTGGAACGCCTGAAAGATGAGAAGAACGTGTGCGACATCATAGAGCGGCTGCAGGGTTACCTGGAAGGCCGTGGGTCTGCTTCGGAACTCTGCCACATCTACCTTCGTCGCATCGAGCACCTTTATTACAAGGTGAGGAAACTTGCCGATTTGTGAGGGTTCTCTAGAACGTTTTTCTTGTAGGGTGCACAAAAACTTCAAAGGAGTGCTGACATTGCGTATTTGATCTGTTTTCAAGCGAAGCTTGCATTGCCTTAAAGTGTGGGTAGCATTGTAGGTGTGGCTGCAAAAAAAAAAATTTTTAATCTGGCGCCTGCGAGGGCAAAGAAATGCGGCCCTTGAAGGCATGCCAGTCACACGCGTATTTGTATGCACCGTTATTTAATAATTGATGCTCTGTCGATCATGGGCTTGTTGGCAATCAGCCATTTCTGATACGGTTATTCACTCTTTTTATTGAGTTAACTTGTCATTTCACGTCACAATTCATTGTTGCCTGGATATGAATGCTTGACCGTCGTCGCTGCCTTTAGCAACTGAAGTGTTGTCCTGCTAAGCATGTCGATGACAGTTAGGAGGGAGCATTGTGGGAAGGAAACAGTTAGGAGGGAGCATTGTGCAATGCGATAGAAAGAAAAGGAAGTAGTATGTCACGCACGCACATGCCTAACTTCACTTGTCTTCATTTTCCCGATAGGGCAAGGGCTCCCGAATTTTTTAAAGAGCACATTGATTTACTATGACACCTTGTGCTACTCATGAGAGCACGGGTTTGATTCTTTGCCGTGGCGGCTGTATTTCTTTAGGGGCGAAATGCAGCAACATTCTTCTACTTAATAAATTTAGGTGCTCATTAAAAAATGTCAGATGGAACGTCAGATGGCGACCCGAAATGAATCCGGGTCACCCACTACAGTGCTTCTCGTAATAATATTGTAACTTCGGCACGTAAAACACCAGCATTTAGTTTTAATCTGAACTTTTATCCTTGTCTTCCCCGTGGCAGTTTGACCCAACTGTCCTCTCCCAACGCAACAAAGCGAAAAGTGGTGATGCCACAACCGAAAAGCAAGACACCGAGACTGAGAAAGCGCCGGCTGCGGCCGAGCAGGCCCCCGAAACGAAACCAGCGGAGGTGCCGACGTCGAACGAGGCCGGCGGCGACCAGCCGGCCGTGGTGCCCGAAGGCGAGCAGAAGCCGGCTCCGCAGCCGCCAGCCAGGAACAGCCTGGAGCAGATGGAGCTGCTGTGCAAGTTCATCTATGCCAAGGACAGTACGGACCGCATCCGGACGCAGGCCATCCTCTGCCACATCTACCACCACGCACTGCACGACAACTGGTACCAGGCGCGAGACCTCATGCTCATGTCTCATCTCCAGGAGAGCATTCAGCATGCAGATGTGCCCACCCAGGTACGTGTAGTGCAGTTATGTGTTGTGGAAATTCTTGAACTAATTCGTGCCATTGACAAGATGGGCTTGTCTCGTTTCTGGCTAAAACAATCGAAGACGAACCGGCTTCGTTCCGGTGTTTACTGTGTCTCCTGGTTTAAAGGGACACTAAAGGCAAATAACAATTTATGTCAGAGTGAAAGCCCAATGTATGACAACTTCTAAAACGGCAATATTATCAACAGCAGTGCCCTACTTACCGAGAAATTAAGCTAAATGTATCACATAATGAGCGCCACGAGTGGGACATTTTCGAAGTGATCCTGATGACGTATGGAAGTCGGCCTACAATAAATCACTAGTAATCAAACTAGCAGCAGTAAAAAAAGAACATTCCGAGCATCAAAAGACGTAATAAAATGCTATTTGTTCGTTTCCGCTTGATTCATGGAAAACTCCGTGGCGTTGCCATGGGGAACGGCGCGCGTGGTTCAAAGGTCCCGTTTTCGCCGAACTGCGCCTCGCCCGTCTCAGTGGTAGTTTCGGGATCGCGTACTGCCGTGCGTGTTTTGCGCGCTCGTGAAAGTCGCTCTGACAGAAAGTTCGACAAAATGCCGCATGCGTGTGATATTGCCGGATGCCCGAATGGTGCACAACGCCAGTGCTGCAGCAAGGAAACCGGTGTGTCTTTTCACTGGGTGCCGCGGAATGAACCCTTACGCTCGAAGTGGCTTAGTGCCATGTCATTGCGCCAGTGTGCTAAACAGTCAAAACTTCTGCGTGTGTGCTCGCTGCACTTTCGTACTGAGGATTACGAGACCAACCGCAACTTGGTGAAGGCTTTGAATGTGCCCATCCGAGCAAGTCTTTGCCGCAGCGCCGTTGTTGCTACTGTGGGTCCCGCTACTTCCGCTCGGCTGCTACTAGTGTCGGCGGCCGCGCAGTAAAAGCGGGCAACGTTGGGCACGGCAGCAGTGACGTATGAAAGTCGTATTTTCAGGCGGGAAATTTGAAGCGCGCTAACGCGATGCGGACCACTAAAAACGTGATTTTATTTCAAAATAAGCACTTCCTTGGCACAAAAGCAGCACTACGAGGTTTCTGGACCGCTATTTCAACAATCAACATCGACTTAATATTTGCCTTTAGTGTCCCTTTAACGTTTCCACCAAGTTTTTGGCTTGAATCTGCCAAAACTACTGATAAGAACCCTCTATTGGAGATTAGCTTTGTGCAAAGATACTGAACTTATAATTTATTCAATTGCTTACAACTTGCATTTAGTGTAGAATCTGCAAAATCTTGTTGCACAGCGAAAGCAAGAGTGAGTTAGTTTGCGAGGAGGTATTAAGTCAACATGTTGGCAAAGGAGGTTCACAGTAGAAAAAATTGGCCATTTTTGATCAGAATTTGAGATAACAGTGTGGTTTGGAAGGCGTTAAGAGTTTTAGGCTCTATTGAAATACGAAGATTTTCAGCAATCTTATTCTTCGAGTTATAATGCTGAAAGCTAGTAAATATGTGTAGGCCTGTGCGAATAGCATATTTTACGCTCGAAGCGAATTTGAAGCGAATAGTGATTTGGTTGAATAATTTCGAATTGAATTCGAATAGTATAGTGTATTACATATTATAAAGAAAAATGAGCATATTTGTCATGACCCGACTAACCTGCACAATATATTTTAAGGTTGAAACAAGGCATGTGCAAATGTCATTCTTTTTTATTCAAAGAGAAGTTTCAAGCAACTTTTAATAGTAGCAGGATTTGACTTTCAGTAGAATGCAAGTGGTAACCTGTGAAATACATGAAGTTTTAAAATTTACTATACTTAGAGAATATATAAGCCAGTATAACAAGCTTTTAAACTTAAAAATGATGAATCAGTGTGAGGGTAATATATGTTCATTTAACCTTGAAGTGGGCTTTGCAGCAGTGTAGATGTCCCCCGGAAAGGTGTATTCACGGTACAACACCCCTCCATTGCAGTGAAACCGCCTTTACAGGAGGGGGGGGGTTACATGTGGTTTTTATATGTCTATTCGTTCATTTCGAATGCTTCGAAATTGGGAATAATTTAAATTCGTTTCGGTGTGAATTTCTATACTGTAATATTTGTTCGAATATTTGAACTGCTCGAATATTCGCACAAGCCTAGATATGTGTAATTTTATGGGCTCATTTTAGTTACAAGGTCCATTTTTTTTTACTACAGCTCACTTGGCTCTGATTTTGTACCGGTCTCTTTTCTTTAACATCTGAAAGAAGTTCTAGAAGGTTATGCTTCTGAGATTTCTTTAACCAGCGTACGAGTGGTTTCTAGGTTATTAAAGAAAACCCGTAAGACCAACTGAATTACTCTGTTTACACTAGAGCAATTTGTGAGACTGAAGTCTATTGGCTCTGGATTGAATTTTTCTATAAGCACTAGAAGCGGTTAACAGTGGCTCTACAAGAAATGTCTGGTGTCTGGCTGTGTCCAGCATCTCTAGGAGGAGCCTTATCTTCACCAGTGCAGCAATTTGGGTCGTTGACCTGATGAAAGTTCCTCCATCGATTCCAGGCCGAGGACAATTTTGTTCATTCACTGTTGATCACTGCTGTAGAAAGCTTTTAAAGGGGTATTGACACAAAACTTTGAAAGCGAGATAACTTGTGGGATGGATTTGTGTGGATGCACATGCATCATCTACGAAATATCAACGGATAATATAGCCTAGAACATAGTTAAGTCAATTTTAAAGGGGTACTGACACAAAATTTCGCGGCCGAGATAGCCTGCTGGATCGATTCCCGTGTACGTGCGTGTACCATCTGCAAAATATCGACAGCGAATAAAGCTTGGAAGGTATTTTATATGAATTTTGAAGTTCGCGAGCGCGATCCAGCATTATAGGCCGCACCTAGTGCATTGACACCCTCGGAGGTGGCCCGAGGTGACCTCCCTGCTTCCCCTACGTAACCGTTGCAGCCGGTACAAGTTATGATGACGTCGTAGCCGCCATTTCTGTTTTGACGCGCTTCCCGACAAATCGCTCCTCGCCAGCGGGTCAAACCTGAAGTGATTCGCCACGTCGAAAATTTCTTCCATCCCCGCCGCAAGAAAATCGTCGCCATTAGACGACGATGAGCCCGACGAAGACAGACTGCGCGGAAATGCGTCACTGTTCTGTGTGCTCACTTGACCGAGCGTTTCACTCGCTAGGTGGTGATAGTTGCACCCGGCGGCTTGTCGTTTTTGGAGCTCTGTCAAACCGAAACTGAGGCTGTGTCGGTAATGAGGAGCTTGTAATTAATTATCTGTCGCGCCCTGCAGCAAACAATGTGCCGTGTTATGACTAACAGGCCCCCAGCAACACATTGCAGCAAAAAAACGCGGGGTGAAAATTTTTGTGTCGGAACTCCTTTAAAGTGCGTGTCGCGCCACTGCCTGTGAAACGCCCCTTTGATTTTCGTGTAAACAACCAACCGCGACCTGCGTCACGAGTTTGTGTTGGCTGCCACGATCATTGCGAGCGTTCGCTAATAGCAGACCTTTTCAACGGAAAGAGGGGGTAGACTTGCACGGGAGTACAAATGCTGATGTCCTTGCCTCGGCAGTACATTTTTTGGGGGGTCACGCATACTTACAATGCCTCGGAAGGGATTATAGCAGCATCTAGGAAGCCTCCGTTAAAAAGAGTTATCAACGTGGTGCTCATGTGCACACGGTTTTGTGTGCTTACGTAGCCAGCTATGTTTACACGAAAACCACTCTGGGTCCTGCCTCACTCGGCGCTCTCTGAAACCAAAACTGTGACTAAGTGCTATAAAACCATTTCCGACTAATTACCCGTTGCACTCTCGAGCTTTCCAGCTGTGATAAGTGGGGCGTTAGCTACCTAAATTTTTGTGTCAGTGCTCCTTTAAGAAGTTTAAGATTACTTCAGTAAGGATGGAAAGTTCAAATTGACTGCTCTTTTCAACCTAAAGTTTGCATTGTGTATATTTTTGTCAAGTGTTTATGCATCTGTGTCATCGGTGTTTCTTCTTTTTCTCTGTACTTTCTTCTGTCCAGATCATGTACAACAGAGCGCTGGTTCAGCTGGGTCTTTGCGCATTCCGTCACGGCAACATTCGTGACGCTCACAATGCCCTGCTGGACATCCAGAGTGGTGGCCGTGCAAAGGAAATGTTAGCCCAAGTAAGTTTGCCACGGCCTCCTGTTTAGTGCATTGATAACGTGACGAAACAAATCCTCGTTATTAAACCCTAAGGCTGAACATATTGCTGGCTTTCCAAAGAGACCTTTGATTGTAATTATGGCTGGAGAAGTGTTACGAAAAGCACCGCTGATGAACCAAGCAGCAGCAGCCTTTTGCTGACTCAATAAGGCTTGACAAAAAGCTTATCCCTAGTGCTTGTAGCATTTTGTGGCATTTGCTCGTGTTACCTGTTCATCCTCTGTGCGGTGTCTCACATTGTAAAGTGACACCCCTGACACTTACATTCCTGCTGGAAACACCAGACAAATTGTGATGCAACTACAGTCACGCATAATTTTGATGCTTGCACAGTGCAATCTCCAAGCATGACATTTGCCATCTTTTTTTACTCTTTGTTTACTTATAAGCTTGCTAGTTTCGAATGGAATTATTGGTTCAAAAGTGTTGCTTCAAAATGAACTGGTTATGGTATGCATTGTATTTCGGTGTTGCAGGTGTTCTTTTTATGGCCCCATCGTGTACTGTCAGGTGAAATGCTTTGGCCTTGCATCCCTAACATGCTTGCTATTGCTGCCTCGTGTTGCAGGGTCTTCTGCCTCAGCGTAAGGAAGAGCGTACGAACGAGCAGGAGAAGATTGAGAAACGGCGTCAGATGCCCTTCCACAAGCACATCAACCTGGAACTGCTCGAATGTGTCTACCTAGTGTCTGCTATGCTGCTCGAGATTCCCCAGATGGCTGGTAAAGTTGGTCTTGTTGACTACCAGTTCTTTATGAAAAGGTTTCTATGAGTGCATCGCATCGAGTGGGCAAACAATCGCTAGTCCCATAGCCATAGGGCTAATGGCATTAGAATGTTTAAGTACAGCCAACAAATCGTGATAAAAGAAAGCATATTATACGTGAGTTATCAAATTTAGTTTTCATACTCAAAAAGACCTTAAATATGCAAAGAAATGTGAAGTTTGAATTGTGGAATATAAACTACAACAAACTAAAAAAAATAGATAAAAGAAGGACATCTGGAACTTCTGTGGTCGTTCTTGAAAAGCGTGAAAAGGAAATAGATGCAGGGAATTATAGAAGTATGTTCACAAGGTTTATTACAAAGCATTAAAAAAAAAGTGGAAACACCTTCTGCAAGTGGTTGTGCTAAAGTGTTCAAAGAAATGTTTAAAGGAGACAGCATGCACATCAACTTGGAGTCTGCTTGCCAACTGTGGAAGAGACTCTGACTACGGAGCCTAGTTTGGAAATCTGTTTTGCAATATGCAGACCTTCTTTTCTAGCCACTTGCTTGCTTCAGTTTCTAGCTTGCTTTTTTGCATAAGATTCTGTGCCTTGTATGTGAAGCATGTTTTGGCGAGGTTTGCTAATGATTTGATTGTATACTTCTTTTACTGATCACATGTCACTGCTTCGTGGACAAGTTCCTAATACATCCTGATAGACGATGTTGATAAGATAAGATTGTGCTGCTGTTATCAATGGCCGTTTGATAACCTTGGTGTCATTTACTTTTTGCTGCAGCTCACGAGCTGGATGGCAGGAAAAGAATGATCAGCAAGTCGTTCCACTACCAACTTCGCAACACGGAACGACAGCCACTTGTTGGTAAGTGGTACCAAAGGAATCCTTGGTTCATTTTGGCAGCCGTTTGTCATCTATATTACTATAGGTTCTTCGAAAACTGTCTTAACGAAGCATCTACTCATTGACGTGATTGTGTACTTGCATGTGGCCAGTGAGTAGATTCATCAGCCTTGCTTGCGCAACATTACATAGAAATTGGCTTGTGCATTGTTGAACAAGTGTCATACCAAAATTGGGAAGTGTAAATAACATGGGGGGTTGTAGTGCAGATGAAATGCGGGCACGAGTTGTTAACAAATTTATTTCACTTTAGTGATTGTTTTATCACGATAGGTTAGACTGTTCTTATTAGATTAATATTATTTGTTTGGTTGTTTCAATACTAGAGCTGGTTGAATGCCACAATGTGAAGACAGAGCAAGTAACTACAAAATCAAGTATTCCAGTGGTATTTTCTGTGAAGAAGCTCCACTTCGGGTGCTAATGAAATTTCAAACGTAGATTCATGGCAGATAGGTGATCCGCTAGTTATGCAAATGTTGATTGTCAACCACGTGCGTGCATAGGTGCCAACATAGGTGCCAACATCTAAGCATGGGCCCATGTGCCAGGAATGAGTGCGTCGAGTGGCAAGCTCTGATGCTTAAGCAATGCAAAGAGCTGCTCTTGAAGTTGTTTGGTGCAGGCCAATCTCGGCTTGCAGCTATAAAGATGGCCAGAGAGAGTCCTTGTGCAACCTGCAACTAGTTTTGACTGCGATGATTTGTTGACACTGCTGTGCAACCACTGGGTGATTCCACGAGAGATCGAACATGCCTGTCCGGTCGCAATTTTTGTTTTGCCTGGGTTTTTTATATGTTGTGTGGCCACATTCAAAGTGCACGGAACTGAAAATTTTATTTCCAAGAAACGCTCCCAGCGCGCCAAAAAAATATTTGAAGGTGGCGGCGCGGGCCTCCTGTTTTTGCTCACTGCAATGTTTTCGGATTTCACGGCCGAATTTAGCGCGAACTATAAATGATGTGTCAAAAATTTCTTTTGCTGCTTTTAACACACATTACTGTGAATTACATGCATGCTTTTTTTATGCTGTCCTCAAAAAGAAGAAAATGTGAAAAAATGGCAAACACGGCCGAAATCAAAAAAGGGTCCTAAGTTTGAGGCGCCTTGGCGCCTTTGCTATTTAAAACAGAAACTTGAAAACAGTGTCAACTATCGAAAAGAGCCTTTGAAACATTTATACGGAAGATCATTTTCCTGCGGGCAGTGCAAAAAAAGAAAAAAATAGTTAAAGAAGCAAGTTTTTTCAAAAAAGTACATTTTCAAAAAAGAAAATAAAAAAAACTCCGGTCTCAATTTTGACGACAATTTTTTATCGAAGAGCGCTTATGTCAGTGAACACACGGTTTTAATATCATATGTCCTCATTTGCTTTGTTTACGAGATATAACTGGCCAAAATGACCCTTGCTGTGTGTGCTCACTTCAGTGCGACTGATGGCTGTTATTAGCTTGCATTGTGCGTAAATCGCAGTTTTAATTATTCTACTGCAGCAAAACCTTGCTCTGGTGGCTTTTCGTCAAGAAAAATGTGTTCTCAGATTTTATTTGAGTCTTGCGTGTGCAAAAGTGGGCTGATGCCGCCCTCTAAATGGCTAACGTGTAAACAGTTTGCAGCCTACAACCTCGCCTACAATCATCAGAGGAAAGATGGGCGCGCCTGTTCAAGATATCGATCGCTTCTTCTTCCTGAAGGAATGCCTGGTCTACCTCATCGCGGTTAGATGTAGACAGGTTTTCCTTGATGAGCGTAAAGCAATGCAAGTAGACCTCGCAGGTGTCGCGAAGATCCTCAGCCTATGACAGTAGCTTCTGGAGGTAGGCAACAACAAAAAGAGCAAAGAAAAAAAATTTGCGCAACGAAAACGTTTTCCTCAGCAATCTTCTTTTTGTGAACGCGTAAATCGGCACACAATAATCGGACGTAGCCATGGGCCGCGCGCATCGCGTGTAGTGAACAGGTAGACCTAGAGCAAGTTGAAACGTTTATACTGAACGGCGCCGCACAAATTATCTCACATCTGCGCAGCTGTCATGAATGCCTTTGCAGAACTGGTCACGGTTTAACATTTTATGACTAAGGGTGTCTAAGCGCTTTGGGCTGTAACATTTAATTTGTAGGCCACTCTCATTGTCAAAACTAAGGGTAATGTCCGTCTGGCGCCACCAATGACCTCTGCTGTCCTCGACGTGGGAAAGCACTTTAGTAAAGTGGCAACAAAACATCATAAATTGGGCAGCTTCGGCCACTCGTGGCTTAATCATGCCGCACTGCACGTTTTCTGGCTGTTGAAACGCTGAGGTAAAGGTCTAGATGATACAGGAAGACGTTATCTGCGGCGCCGAAAACATGTGATAGCGGGAAGTGAAATAAATGGATCGGAAATGATTGAGCTAACTTTTTACAAATGTTGTTTAGGCACAGTGTGCGTCGAATGGGGAAGATGGTTAGAGCGTACAATGCACGTAATGGAAGGGAAGCAAGCAGGCAGTGAGAAAACAACTGCATAGCAGCGCGCCTGCTGATTGTGGCATTTAGTTGCAGATTAAGTTGGCCTTCGCTGCATACAGATGCTTTATTCTGTGTGCAAGGAGAGTGTTGACAAAGTGACCTAAACCATGTGTTCGCGGTGTCTCGCGTGCTTCTGATTAGCGAATACTGGCTGGGTAAGTTAAGGTTGTAAGCTGCAAACTGCGTCCGCGTTAGGCCTTTAGAGAGCGGCAGCAGCCCACCCTCACGCACGCTAGACACAAATAAAGTTTACGAATACATTTTTCTTGACGACAAGACACCAGAGCAAAGTTTTACTGCAGGAAAATAATTAAAACTAGATTTACGTGCAATGCAAGCTGATGACAACTATCAATCGCACTGAAGTGAGCACACACAGCAAGGGTAATTTTGGCCCGTTAAATCTCGTGAACAAAGCAAATGAGGACATACATATTAACACGGTGTTTTCACTGACATAAGCGCTCTTCGACAAAAAAAAAATGTCGTCAAAATTGAGGCCTGAGTTCTTTCATTTTTTGAAAATGTACTTTTTTGAAAAAAACTCGCTTCTTTAACTATTTTCTTCTTATTTAGCGCTGCCTGTAGGAAAACGATCTTCCGCATAAATGTTGCAAAGGCTCCTTGAAATACTTGAAAAAAAGCATGGATGTAATTCACAGTAATGCGTATTAAAACCAACAAAAAAATTTTCGACACATCATTTCGACAAATCCGAAAACATTGCATTTTTCGACAAATCCGAAAACATTGCAGTGAACAAAAACAGGAGGTCCGCGCCGCCACCTTCAAATATTTTTTAGCACGCTGGGAGCGTTTCTTGGAAATATAATTTTCGGTTCCGTGCACTTCAAATGTGCCCAATAACATATAAAAAAACCCAGGCAAAACAAAAATATCGACCGGACAGGCATGTTCGATCTCTCGTGGAATCACCCTTTAGAGGCGGCAGCAGCCCGCTTTTGCACACGCTAGACACAAATAAAATCTGAGAACACATTTTTCTTGACGAAAAGCCACCAGAGCAAGGTTTGGCTGCAGCAGAATAATTAAAACTGCGATTTACGCACAATGCAAGCTAATAAAAACCATCAGTCGCACTGAAGTGAGCACACACAGCAAGGGTCATTTTGGCCAGTTATATCTCGTAAACAAAGCAAATGAGGACATATGATATTAAAACCGTGTGTTCACTGACATAAGCGCTCTTCGATAAAAAATTGTCGTCAAAATTGAGACCGGAGTTTTTTTTATTTTCTTTTTTGAAAATGTACTTTTTTGAAAAAACTTGCTTCTTTAACTATTTTTTTCTTTTTTTGCGCTACCCGCAGGAAAATGATCTTCCATATAAATGTTGCAAAGGCTCTTTTCGATAGTTGACACTGTTTTCAAGTTTCTGTTTGAAATAGCAAATGCGCCAAGGCGCCTCAAACTTAGGACCCTTTCTTGATTTCGGCCGTGTTTGCCATTTTTTCACATTTTCTTCTTTTTGAGGACAGCATAAAAAAAGCATGGATGTAATTCACAGTAATGTGTGTTAAAAGCAGCAAAAAAAATTTTCGACACATCATTTATAGTTCGCGCTAAATTCGGCAGTGAAATCCGAAAACATTGCAGTGAGCAAAAACAGGAGGCCCGCGCCGCCACCTTCAAATATTTTTTTGGCGCGCTGGGAGCGTTTCTTGGAAATAAAATTTTCAGTTCCGTGCACTTTGAATGTGGCCACACAACATATAAAAAACCCAGGCAAAACAAAAATTGCGACCGGACAGGCATGTTCGATCTCTCGTGGAATCACCCCACTTTAAGATCGATGTCCGCACGCTTTGTAGCTGAGGCGATATTCGTGGTCATTCGCTTTTGGTCGTACAATCACCCTTGTGAGATTTTACCTGTCTAACAGTGCACATTGTGGGCGCTATGGGTAACAGCATTCATGGCGATGTGCCAGAAATGCCGCGATGACGTAGGTGCCAATGCATCTGGTGCTAGTCACTATATCTCTCAAATGTGACCTTATTTCCAAAAGGCAATGAAGAAGGGTACTTCCCTAGGGTCGGTGCGCTGCTCCAGAGCCAGGCGTTGTGGTTTGCTTGGGTGCTAGGTGCATTGGCGTACGTACATTTTTGCACTGGTCTATGCGGAATCACTGTGGCACCCCGGTGGCTATGGCATTTGACTGCTTAGCTTGAGGTCGTGGGTTTGATCCCAGCTATGGTGGCTGCATTTTGATGCAGGCAGAGCGCAAAAATTCTTGTGTGCTTAGATTTAGGTTCATGTCAAAGAACACAAGGGGAGTTGCTTAATGTGGATACCCCTCGGACTACGCCGTGGCTCTGAATTGTATTGTGGATTTGGTATATAAATTTCCTGAATACAAAATTTCTTTGGGTCTATACTAATGCACTGTTTTCCAGAACTGATGATTGAGATAGAAAAGTTGGAAGATATGGCCAGCTCAAAACTGTGCCATTCAATTGCTTATGGGTCAGTAATAAGCCCTTGGAAGAACTCATCGCAGCCGCTACCGCTTTTTAGCCGATGCCTGGCATCGTAGCAGATGCTGGTGCTACAGGCTATCTAATGCTTGACTTCCTAACGAGATGATGCATTGGGCTCACCTGTTGCTGCTTAGGTCCCCCCGAGAGCATGCGGGAGCACGTGGTGGCAGCCTCCAAGGCAATGCGGGTGGGCCGCTGGCGCGACTGCTTTAACTACATCATCAACGCCAAAATGAACGCCAAGGTGTGGGACCTGTTCCACCAGGCGGACACTGTGCGTGCCATGATAGCTCAAAAGATCAAGGAGGAATCCCTGCGCACCTTCCTGTTCACCTACAGCAGCGTCTACGACTCGCTCTCCATCGAAACGCTAGCCGAAATGTTTGAGCTCAACAAGTCTGTAGTCCACTCCATCATCAGCAAGATGATCATTGGCGAGGAGCTCATGGTGGGTGTATCTTCGTGTCCATCTTTCTTTCCCTCTCTGCAATACTTCTTGTGTGATCTCTTTGATTGATCCCAGCAGTGTGTACTAAAAAGTCTGAAGGTTGTAGCTGCCTACATTTTAGTTTTGAAGCTGTTGACATTGTTAAATTTTTTTTTAAAATACAGTTGTGAGCACTTTACATCCTTTGGTACTGTTTCAAACTTTACTGGTCTGCACCATAAGTAAGCATGTACTGTTGAACCCTTTTATAAGAGGGGCTGATGTAACAGGCAAGTGGGTATAAGAGACACTAGTGTGCCTACATCGAAATAGAGATCGATCAGAAAGTGAGAACATGGTACCCTGTTTATAAGAGACTGCTCATGTAAAGGGCGAGAACTGCTCCCCAGCGTGTGTGTCTTATAGAGGGATTCAACTGTAGTTGGTCACTGGCATTGATAGTTTATAGTAGTGTTTTCTTATTGAAGCATGTCTAATCAAGCATGCTTAGCAAAATTCTGAAAGTCTTAAAGGGGTCATGAACCACTTTTCCAAGTAATGATCTAATGACCTCAGTATCGGAGTGTACTGCCTCCCGAATCGATTGCCGCAAAAATTGCTGCAATCAAGAATCAGCGGAGTTACGGGGGTTTGGCGCACGCTGCCAGCGCTTTCTCTCTTCTCTCGTGCCGACGAGCGCACTGGAAGCTAGACAGGGAGGGATGGCGTGGGGGAAAGAAGTTACGTCAGCGCGCGTCATGAAACGCGATCGCTCTCCCGCTGTGATTCGCTTGTGCGAGTGCGGCTACCGTGTACTGAAGAGTGCGGCGCGGGCAAGTGGCGGCACCCCGCGGCAAGAAGCGCATCTGATCCGAACGCCGCTCTCGATTTACGTCGGCTATCGGCCAATAAGCATGCTATGTCTCTTGCGACGTAAACGGACAGATCCGCGACGTAAACGGACAGATGCCCCGCCCACCGACGAGAGTGAGAACTGGCCTCTGTTTGAAAAGAGGGTGCCTGGGGAAACAGCAACTTCGCGCTCCGCTTGTGGCCATTACGCGGCGCGCACGACTGTAATATTTGGCAGAGCAGTACATAGCCGTGTCAACTTTCCGCAGGATGTGTTTTTTCAACAAGCCCAAGGGGTGCTTCATGACTCCTTTAAGAAAAGTATTCATGGAAAGCAGTAATTGAAAAAGCAGAAGTTCATATTTGATATTTGGTGCTGAAACGCTGCGATAAATGTCGGTGCCACATCCCACCCTTGCAACCTTCCGGCAGTCGCTAAGCTACGGCAGCTAAGTTGTGGTAATTCCACTTATGCTGGTGACAACTCTTGTGTTTGTTGCTGTTATATGCAGGCATCTCTGGATGAGCCCAACCTCATGGTGGTGCTACACAAAACGGAGCCGTCGCGTATCCAGGCCCTGGCCCTTCAGCTCTGCGACAAGGTCACCAACCTCGTCGACTACAACGATCGTCTGCTCGAGATCAAGCTTGGCTCCTTCTTTGGCCGTGGTGCAGGTATGCGCCAATCAATTCAGTGTGAACTTGCATATACTGTGGCTGTGATGTTTGCTGCATTTTTTTCTCAGTTTTTCTTGTCGTCTGCTGATATTTTGAAATTTGATGACTAATAACTTCAATAAAAGCAGCTACAGTCAAACCTCGTTAATACGTACCCGCTTTAAACGTACTAACGGTTAAAACGTAGTTGCGACGAATCCCCGACCGGGTCCCATAGAGCCCAATGCATTCGCTGACCGCTTAAGCCGTAGTGGTTCGCCCTATGCCTACCGGTTAGTGCGTACCCTGCGTACCGCGATGACTTTCTGTGCCATAAAATTTTACTGCGCCGCTCAACTTCCCGACGCCAGAATGTGCCGCCAAAGGTCTTCCGCCTTTTTGAGAAGTGCACAGATCAGTCGATCCCCTATTCCGACTTCCGCGCGATTGCGGCGACGCTTTTGCGGGTAAGCATCGGGAGAGAACGAAGGCGAGGTGGCGGCCACCGACGAACGCGCCGACATGACTTATCGCCGACAACCTTATCACAATAAGTATCTTCAGCTATCTGCTCGGGCACGCGTGCGGCGCAGCGCTACTTTTAAAGCCTACTGCACGCTTTTATTAGGCGACAACCTGAACGCGCTGGGCCGCCGATCGCTGCCGCTTCGTTGTGCGCGGCCGTCTTCAAGGCTGAAGTTGAATTAATGGCACAAATGCTCGGGCAGGGTCGAAGAACTTCAGCCATGTACCAACTAGCCCGACAGCAAACGCTACTAAGCCGTCATCAGGCGCGCACCGCTTTGTAGAAGCGAAAGCAGATCGCTGTTGCGTAGTTAGGGTTGCGGGTCGCGGGCGCCGAGAAACCTCGCTGCATTGACGCTATCACACTAAACGCACGTGTACAATACAGCAAGCGTAGCGCGGTTGTAACCATACTGCACGCTTTTATTAGGCGACCACCCAACGCGCCTCCGTCCGCTGCCAGGACCGCTAGAGCATCGCGGAGTGCGCATCGCTTGCATGAAGCTCGTCATCGCTGCGTTAACCGAACAAGCTACTCGCCGCATCTGTGCACGATCTGGAGCGAAGTGGGTACGAACAACATTCCCACGATAAATGCGCGCGTGTGGCACAGCAAGCGGCCCGGTAGTGACGGCGTGAGCCGGGTAGGCGACGCGCTGCACGCAACTAGCCGGGAGGCGATCGGCTCCACGCGGCCGTACCGCGTTTCACTGGAACTGTGTCAGTTTTCGTTTAGTAGCAGATCGCGGTTAGACGCACACACATATACCGCGGAAATCAGACACTGTCCGTTCTGTCGCTATGTCGGTCACTGCGTTGACCGTGTATCCCGGACCCTGCAATAGTTTCGAAATGCTCTTCGACGTCTCCACTACGCATTATCGGGCGGTCGTGCGAGTGTGCCAGGATCTTTTCTCCACTTTGGCAAAAAGGAAGAAAAGGCTTTGCGGTGGGTGCTTTAGGCAATATTTGCTGTGGCACTCTATTTATATTTGCTGGCGGCGATGGCGTACGCTAGGAGATGCAAATTTGTACTTGGTGTTTAATGCGTACTACCGTTTAGTGCGTAGTTATGCCGCGTTCCCGGCAGGTACGTATTAACGAGGTTTCACTGTAGGGGCTAGTTGGTTGTACATCTTGGAGGTAATCGCACTTTTTTAACGTACAGGAACTGACTGAATACACCACAAACACAGAGCGCTGTGTGTTTGTGGTATATTCAGTCCGTTCCTGTACGTTAAAAAGGCGCGATTACCTCCAAGAAGATAACTTCAGTTCCCGTGCATCACTTTTGATGATTCGTTTTGCATTCATCTCGGTATTCAACACTACTTACACTCACACTCCAGTACTTCAAAGGGCAGACTGAAAAATGTGGCAGGGCCCCTTTAGTTTATGAATTTCCCATTTGCAAGTGTGGAATTCTCAATGCACTACTGCTTTAAGGTTGTGTGCCTTTAGGCTTGATTAATTAGATCTCTAATTACTACGGGATATGGTGTTTGATCTGACTTGACCTTTTCCTTACACCTATCTTTTAGAGGTGCAAGTACTTCAGTTCGTTACCATTTATTCATTGTCTTAACAAGTGCAGTGTGTTGAGAAAGATGAACAACTTTTGCTGCAGGCCTTCAAGGATTCCGGGACTCTGGTTACCAGAAGGACGGCTATGGCCAGCGTGAGCGCAACTGGGGTACGTGTTAGATTTCCATCCTTTACTGTCTTCTTGATTATTGTAAAGAGTTTGTAATGTTGTGCACAAACATTAAGCGAGATGTTACGTTAACCATGGTCTGCCGCATGCGTGCTGTGCTATTTCTCTTGAACAAAGTAATCGTAATTCCAGATGCGCCGTTGGGCTAGTTGTTTGTCATTGCTTGCAAACAATGCCATAGCTTGAATGACACACATGGAGACGGGACATTCGCAAAGCATTGCTATTCTTTTGTCATCTGTTGTTTGTGCTGCGACACATTTTGCTAGCCATACAAGTTTGATGTTTGTTTGAGGTCTTTATCATTTCTGGCTGACCGTATTTCTTGCACAGGACTAGCTAAAAACCTTTCAAAACACCTGTTCCTGTTTGAAGGCTGAAATCCCGTTTCTGTTCTTTTACAGGCCGAAGACAGAACCAGAGGAACTATTGAGGAGGTGGTTCTTGTGGATAATTATTGTTTGCTAAATAAACTAGGAGGTTCGGCCTGATCACTGCATTGCGTCATTCTTTGCGTACTCTAAAGGCGTCTCGTGGGGCTTTTCAAATGTAGTAGCTTTCGCCTGCTAATGATAAAAATGTCTATCATTTGACATGGTACTTCTGTTCAGCAATGTCTAATTGCAGTAGCCTCCCAATAATTCAAACCCAAAAGGACACCAGGATTTTGTTTGAATTATCGGATAAATACGAGTTGGGGCAACATACCAACTTGTGTTGTAATGGAACATATATACTATACATACCGGCCAATCTGGGGACCTTGAAATGTGGGAGATTCATGAAGTTGGTGAGAGGTGACAAAACTGGCGTGTGTTTTAATTGCTGTTTGTCAAGGCCGTAGCAACGTCTTGGACAGCTATGAATGATTTCCAGTAATGTTTTTTAGGCGTCGCCTATTCTACTGGTACACATTACACTCAAACCTCATTATAACAGTCACATCTGCCACGAAAATAACTTCGTTATATCCGAAAATTCGTTACAAACGTTTATTTTAAACACTATTACAAGACTATTCATTTACTTTGTTATAACCGATAATTCTTTATATCCATGTACCTTATATCAAGGTTTGAGTGTATTACTATGCGTGTGCATGCATGTGTAATTAATGGACGAAATGTGCTGTGCTCACAGCCCCTTCTCAATCTTAGTACGCTTTTATGCACAACACCGGTGTACTGCAGCCAAAGTGACTAAGGCGTTCTGCACGCGACAGACTTTTTTTTTCCCTTCATTTCTTCCTCAAAGTGTCAAAGCAGCTAGTTCAGCCGCTTTGACATATGTAGACAGGCAGTCATCTGCCTGTGTACATGTCTTTATTTGCAACTGTTAGTGGTATAAAAGCAGAAATGTTCAGCGAGAAGTGATAAAGGCAGTAGATATTTTCTGGCACGGACAAGCGAAAATTATGAATTAACCGAGTATACACTATGGGGCAGTTTTAATGCTTGAAAACGCAGTGGGCCAGCCAAAAATTTAAAATTTGTTTGAAGTAACTGAAAGTTTAAATTATCACAAGTATACTGTAAAGGCTTGCTGGAGAATTATGTGGAATGCGATGAATTTTGCCATCACAGCAACGTTGGAAATTGAGATCTATTTACCATTTCCATCTTGAGCACCACCAGGCTTCATTTCTACAATTCCAGCATGTGAGCTGAAGTTCTTGAGTACATAGGTGTGTGCAGGGTCCGCAGTTAGGCGGGGGGGGGGCGAGCATCACTGCAGCCTTCCACTCCCCCGGCGCCGGTTGAGTTCGAAAGAAAACAAGCCCCACAGTGGATGCAGAAATGAAAATTAAACGATGACATGCCTCCCACAATGGCCTGCCTTTGGTCCCCGGCTTTCCGGGGGTAGAAGTGGGAAGTAGACAGCTCTTGGAATGCAACACAAGTGGCCCTCTGCCACCCTCAAAAACCTGCATGGCCATAACCTTGCACATTGAACAATGACGGACTGGTCCGAATGAGGGCAGATTTGCCGGCCCCCTCGGATGCTTAGGGGGGGCGGCCGCGTTCCCTGCCCCCGTCGTGCACACGCCTATGGTTGAGTAGGGTGATTATAGCGCAGTAAAAACAGTTTGAGGAGGTTGTTGCATACCTTCCAACTCTTCCGATTTGCCCGAGAAACTCCCCAATTTCGAGCAATCCTCCCGATTGTATGGGAACGGCCATTAATCTCCCGAAAAACAGCGCAAGTGCTATTGTGAAAAGAAAGTAACTAAGTACATCGGTTCTAAAATGTTATCGCGTGCGTCAAACATAATTCACTTTCGCCGCAATACACTGGTGTCATGCGGAAAAGCACATTAATATTGGTGAGGAGCTACTAGCTGTCACGGGACACAGCAGATCTTGTCCCTAAGGAGAGACGTGGGTCTTAAAAATATTTAGAACAGAGAGCTGAGCTAGTTGGCATCTATTCATGCTAAAAGTACAGGCGTGCAAACATGGACACAAGAAAGAAGACACCACAAACACCGTGGTGTCTTGACAGACGACGTTTGTCGTGTTTAGATTTCTCTCTTGTGTCCGCGTTTGCGCGCCCAGACTTAAAAAAAAAAAAAAATGTTCTTTAAATAGCTGGGTGAACGAGATAAAATTTAATACGCTTATTCAGTTTTTTTCTACAGATTATCGATCATTAAGTATACTTTAGAACAACAGATATGCAACTTCTAAAACATATTTATTACAGGAATGTTTGGCAGCGACTTTGTAAAACACCAAAACAAAGTATGTGGCAAGATAGCCAGAAAGCTGGTCTAGCCGTTGATGCTATTTATTTTGTTATAATATTGTTCACCAATTCATAATTCTTGATATTCATTAATAGTATGCAGAAAAAATTTTTACTCACGTTTGTATCCGTTTACTTTGCATACGGAGTTCGTTGAAAACAAGCTAGACCAACTCTCTGGAAGTTTTGCCACATACTTTGTCTTTGCGTTCGATAAAGCGAAGTTGTCAAAAAGCACCGTAAGAAATACGCTTTTAGAAATTGCATATATTTTGTTCTAATGCAGCTATCGAACATGCCGAGAGATCGAACATGGCTATCCGGTCGGTATTTTTGTTTTGCCTGGCTTTTTTATATGTTATGTGGGCACATTCAAAGTGCACGGAACCGAAAATTTTATTTTCAAGAAACGCTCCGAGCGCGCCAAAAAAATATTTGAAGGTGGCGGCGCGGGCCTCCTGTTTTTGCTCACCGCAATGTTTTCGGATTTCACAGCCGAATTTAACGCGAACTATAAGTGATGCTTCGAAAAACTTTTTTGCTAGTTTTAATACGCATTACTGTGAATTACATCCATGCTATTTTTATGCCGTCCTCAAAAGGAAGAAAATGTGAAAAGATGGCAAACACGGCCGAAATAAAAAAAAGTGTGCTAAGTTTGAGGCGCCTTGGCGCCTTTCCTATTTCAAATAGAAACTTGAAGACAGTGTCAAATATATAAAAGAGCCTTTGCCACATTTATACGGAAGACCATTTGCCTACGGGCAGCGCAAAAAAAAAAAGAAAAAAATAGTTAAAAAGCGAGTTTTTTCAAAAAAGAATTTTCAAAAAATAAAATAAAAAAAAAAAAACTCCGGTCTCAATTTTGACGACAATTTTTTATCGAAGAGAGCTTTTATGTCAGGGAACACACGGTTTTAATGTCCTCATTTGCTTTGTTCACGAGATATAACGGGCCAAAATGACCCTTCCTGTGTGTGCTCACTTCAGTGCGACTGATGTTGTTATAAGCTTGCATTGTGCGTAAATCTCAGTTTAAATGATTTTCCTGCAGTAAAACTTTGCTCTGGTGTCTTGTCGTCAAGAAAAATGTATTCTCAAACTTTAATTGTGTCTAGCGTGTGCGGGGGTGGGCCGCTGCCGCTCTCTAAAGGCCTAACGCGTACGCAGTTTGCAGCTGACAACCTCACCTTACCCCGTCAGTATTCGCTAATCAGAAGCACGCGAGACACCGCGAGCACGTGGTTTAGGTCACTTTGTCAAAACTCTCCTTGCACACAGAATAAAGCATCTGTATGCAGCGAAGGTCAGCTGAATCTGTCACTAAATGCCACAATCAGCAGGCGCGCTGTCATGCAGTTGTTTTCTCACTGCCTGCTTGCTTCCCTTCCATAACGTGCATTGTACGCTCTAACCATCTTCCCCGTTCGACGCACACTGTGCCTAAACAACATTTGTAAAAAGTTAGCTCAATCATTTCCGAGCCGTTTATTTCACTTCCCGCTATCACATGTTTTCGGCGTCGCAGATGTCCTCCTGTATCGTCTCGACCTTTACCTCAGCGTTCAGCAGCCAGAAAACGTGCGGTGCGGCATGTGGCCGAAGTGGCCCAAGTGATGATGTTTTGTAGGCACTTTACTAAAGTGCTTTCCCGCGTCGAGAACAGCAGATGTCACTGGTGGCGCCAGACAGACATTATCCTTAGTTTTGACAACGAGTGTGGCCTACAAATTAATTATCACAGCCCAAAGCTCTTAGACACCCTTGGTCATAAAATGTGAAAACGTGAGCAGGTCTGGAAACGCATTCATGACAGCTGTGCAGAAGTGAGATAATGTGTGCGGCGCCGTTCAGTATAAATGTTTCGACTTGGTCTAGCTGTTCACTACACGCGATGCGCGCCGCCCATGGCTACGTCCGAGTATTCTGTACCGATTATTTACGCGTTCACAAAAAGAAAATTGCTGAGAAAAATATTTTCGTTGCGCAAATGTTTTTCCTTGCTCTTTTTGTTGTTGCCTACCTCCAGAAGCTACGGTCATAGGCTGAGGATCTTCGCGACACCTGCGAGGTCTGCTAGCATTGCATTACGCTCCTCAAGGAAAACCTGTCTACATCTAACCGCGATAAGAAGACCAAGTATTTCTTCAGAAAAAAGACGCGATTGATATCTTGAACAGGTGCGCCCACCTTTCCTCTGATGCCTGTAGGCGAGGTTGTAGGCTGCAAACTGTGTACACGTTAGCCCTTTAGAGGGCGGAAGCAGCCGACTTTCGCACATTCTATAGACACAAATAAAATCTGAGAACACATTTTTCTTGACGAAAAGCCACCAGAGCAAAGTTTTGCTGCAGCAGAAGAAATAAAACTGTAGATTTACGCACAATGCAAGCTGATAACAGCCATCAGTCGCACTGAAGTGAGCACACACAGCAAGGGTCATTTTGGCCCAATATATCTTGTGAACAAAGCAAACGATGACATATGATATTAAAACCGTGTGTTCACTGACATAAGCGCTCTTCAATAAAAAATTGTCGTCAAAATTGAGGCCGGAGTTATTTTTATTTTTTAATATGATATTTTTGAAAAAACTCGCTTTTTAACTATTTTTTCTTTTTGCGCTGCCCGTAGGAAAATGATGTTCCGTATAAATGTGGCAAAGGCTCTTTTATATATTTGACACTGTTTTCAAGTTTCTATTTGAAATAGGAAAGGCGCCACGGCGCCTCAGACTTAGCACACTTTTTTATTTCGGCCGTGTTTGCCATTTTTTCACATTTTCTGTCTTTTGAGGACGGCATAAAACTAGCATGGATGTAATTTACAGTAATGCATATTAAAACCAGCAAAAAAAGGTTTTTGACACATCACTTATAGTTCGCGCTCAATTCGGCTGTGAAATCCGAAAACATTACAGTGAGCAAAAAATGGAGGCCCGCGCCGCCACCTTCAAATATATTTTTTTTTGGTGCACTGGGAGCGTTTCTTGGAAATAAAATTTTGGGTTCCGTGCACTTTGAATGTGCCCACTTAACATATAAAAAACCCAGGCAAAACAAAAATATCGACCGGACAGGCATGTGCGATCTCTCGTGGAATCACCCTACTTATAAATTTGGAATCTACAGAAAAAACTGAATAAGTTTGTTAAATTTCATTCAGTTCACCCAACTAATAAATTTTTCTTCAGACCCAAGTCTTCTCCCCTTAATTACGCATGCGTGTACATGCCGTATAATTACGAGTTCCTGTATGATCGCTGACGTCTATGCGCACACTTCACTGGTAATCATTCGTTTATGACGTCGCTGCGGCCCTGAGAAACAGTAAATTGATACGTACACCAGTTTTCTTCCGTCGTGTATCCCCCATTCTCTTTACGAATCTCCCGAATTTCGAAGTCGGCCAGGTTCTCAGATTTGCTGGTTGACTATTTTAATTTCTATACAATTACATGATTTAAATCGGCAAGGAGACCCTGCTGCCAGCATGAGGAAAGTGGCAAGTTTATACTAGTACCTCGGTCTCCGACAAGACGGTTTCTAGCAATGCAGTTGAAATATTTTCTGTCTTACTGTTCCTCTCGCCTAGTTTGGTGGAGGTGCTTGATCCTCTTCCCTGCCACGGAGCTACACAGAGCTGCACCATGTTGCTATATTGTAATAAGCGAAGGTAGGCAACATGTAGACAACCCGTTTTTCAGTTGAAAGGGCAGTAATATTGCAAGATTTAATGGACAATTTTGTGGACAGGTAGCGGCTTTTTGGCTGGGGGAGGGCTTGGTAGTGGCTGTCGTGCAGTGGTAGCTCTTTAGCAAAAGACCCAAGTACTTCATTCTTCATAGTTGTCCACTCTAGTCTGTATCTGAAAAGAAAGAACAAAGGTGCAAGCAAATTATGTCATCTCCCAGTAAGTAATTTACTTATGGGTTAGTTAATTATTGTTACGAGTGATCCACTGGTTAAAGCAGTACTTGTTAAAGCACTGGTTAAAGTCAATGGATAAAGCAGTACTGAAACCGTATTTTTTACTTCATTTTTTTTATTTGCTGTAAGTGATGGTCCGGGGTATCAGAGCCGAAGTAAAGGTACAGACAAGCATCACATATTGCATCGAATAAATCAACGCAGCAGCTTTCCTGCAGCTAGTTTCGTTTTCCAGGGGTTATACTGCGTCCTGACGCCATGAGGCAGATGATGGTCAAGCGGGAGCACATGACGTTATGTACAATGTTTTGACACTCCCTCCAACTAGCTGAATCGCCTTTTATGCTGCTAACTGTGAAGACTGACTTAGCAGCATAACAGAGGTCCGAGCGAGGCGGAGCGAGCGTCTAAACATTGCATTGTGCTGCTGATCCCATATGTGACCACCGTTGAATTGCATAGCTCAAATAGGCTAAGAAAGCTCTATGTTCAGTGCTGTGTTACTATAGCACACTCTATAGCTGTGTTATGCTACGGTGATAAAAATAAACGTGTGTCAAATGTGTCTATACTGCTGAAGCGCTGTCGCGTGGCTTGCCCGCCTAACTCTGAGCTGTCATGCATCTCGCAAAGGATTGTCGATCACAGCACTATACTGCATGCACGCATACATGTCTGCATTTTTTTCTTCGGCAATCCGTATTCTGTATCGCACATGGCGTGCATCAGCGTCGATAGGGTGTTTTTTTGCGATAGCAATGATATGGACACTGTCTGCGCGTTTTTGCCGTCGCCGTCGGTGCCGCCGTGATGTTCCGTATAAAGCCCAAACGGATAACATCGTCCTGCGCATCGTAGGTTCTATGTGCGAGTGAAAACGCGCGAGCGCAGGCGACGAGCGCTTATCTAGCGGACAGGAAGAACGCCGGCCGTCTTTCGTCGCGCGGAACGTCCATGGCGCAAAGGGGCGGCTACATGGCTCCGCATTTTGCTCGGCCGGGCGCGGTCGCGCGCGCTTATCTTCACAGGCACCAGCAGAGGGCTTATAAATTTGTACGTGCTAGTCTCGCTGCTCGGCTTGCGATGAAGTGACATACAGCACGAAGATCCCTTCACTCGCTGCAGCGGTTGTGTTTCCTTACGCCGGCGTTTCGCCACGGGCGGCGCCAGCAGGGGGTACGGGGGGGGGGGGGGCACTTGCCCACCCCGAATTTTTCCCTGCCTCTCCTTTGCCCCCTCCCCTCGGCTACGGCGGCCGCTCACCGTCGCGTGATTTGAAAAATGCGTTTGTAAAAACCGCTTGCTACTAGACCATATGACCCAGCAGAAGGTGCAACCCCAGCCAGTAGGTTTAGTTTAACGCCTCGGTCTTCCTCTGCGGCAGCACTGAAACTTGGTTATATTGGAATCGCGGATAAACACGCTTCGTTATATTGAGTTTCAATATACAAGTCGTTCTATGGACGCGAAGTTGTAAAAAGTGAGATACTTCCTTTATATCGAGAATTTAGTTATATAGAAGTTCGTTATATAGAGGTAAATCTCTATATAATGAACTTTATTATAGCGAAATTCTCGGTATGACGAAGTTTCAGTTTTTATAACCTATGTCCATAAAACACTGTATTTTTGGTCTCAATATAACGAAACTTGTTTATCTTCGAATTCAGTATAACAGTTTCACTGCTACAGCAGAGGAATCCAAGACAGTCAATCCGCCATTTTAACCATGCCTCGACGCATGCGCTCTTCCCCTAGTGGAAAAGTCGCGAAACGTCTCTTCATCTTGCAGGCTCTGCATCTGGCAATACCGGTTGTCCTGGCCCCTACCAAAACGGCAAAGGGCAGCACAGGAAAATGGAAAAGGCGGATTGAAACTTCTGCTGGTGCCATTTGTAAAAGACCGGCTTTGGTCTTCACTAACTTGACCAGCCGGTGCAGCCAAGTCGGTCTTACGTTTATTGAAGTAAGCGCGATTGAAGCGCCTTTCACTTGGCTAAATACGAAACGATGTTTGCCACTGCGTTAGCTCGCTAGGCGCGATGTCAGTTTAGCGTGCTGCGGCAAGCGTACCGTTGCATGGTTTCGGAAATGACGAAAATGGCGCTGACCCGTGCTCCCACAGGGATTGTAGAAGAAGGCGGTATATGTTTTCTTCTTTATCTAGAACCACAACAGACGACGACGAAATGCATTGCGGTAAGTGCGTATACTGTCGCAGTGTGCTCAGTAAGAGACAAGTGAACGACTGAAATACATATATATTGCATGAAGAAAATACGCGTGTGGTACACGCTTGGTGCAGCCTATAGATGTCAACCGCGTCGGTCGAGACCGGGAGAACAAATAAGAATTGTTTATCGGTCTTTTTAACATCGCAGGTATATACTTTTCGTTTATCGAAGTAAATATCGGCGATAATGTGATTGCTCATGAAATTGGCCGTTACATGTCGGGACCCGTTTGCTGCGTAGTTGACGACATTGCGAAGGAGATAGCAAGTGGCTTTTGCTTGTTCTTCGACACGAGATCGAGAATCCCTGCGGCATACAGTGCAGTGACACTTGGCTCACATGTTAACGAGAGAGCTTGTGTTGCAGGGCCCCGCGACGGTTTTTCCCGATCGAAAGAAAAAAAAAAACTAAGTACACCACCAATCCCAGAAGCGGGAACACGTCATGGCAATTCAATTGATGTATACCTTACAGCCAGCCTTCTTTTAGCTCTGAGTCGGCAGCCCGGGGCACGGTTATTCCAGGGTTGTTTTTCAGACAGACTCGATCGGCAGCGGCTCCCCCTCTTAGTAACAGAAAACTATAGTCGGGTACAACTTATGATAGTAGGGCAATGAAGTCCGGAGATGCCTCGTCCAGATGACCGAAGCACGGCAGCCGATCGCCCCCGCAACTAAAGAACAATAGTCCAGCTCATTCACTCATCAATGTTCTCCGAAGGCGGGGCCACAGGCCTTTCGGCTCATGACGTCACTCTGGAGCGCGTCAGTCTGAAGTGTTAGTCCATTATAGTGCACGTCACTGAAACTGCCATGTTGGAGCACCAACAAGGTGGGGCGCGAAGTTTGTGATGTCACATTAATGTTACCAGTACATCGTATGCAGGTTCTTTCGTTGTTCATGCGCAGAGGCCAACAGCGTTCCAGCGGCGTCGTTATCACACTGAAGCAGGTTAATCGCCACGTGATTATGCTGTCTTGACGTTATCAAAGCCACCATGTTGCAGTACCAGTTTGTCCAGAACCTGCATCCATGTCGTCGCGTGCAAGCTATCAATTGGTACTCGCATGTGTGCATGAGCCTTTGAGGAGACAATGCTGCAGACTTCTAAATTTGTACCCGACTATAATATGGATGGCTGTGCATTTGCAAGCTGCATGCCCGGAAAGTGATCGCAGAACCGGAAGATTCTAAAATTCTTGCTCGTTGTGATCGATTGGTTTTCCGATTGGGCTCGGAAAAAAGCAAATGTGGCGCACACTTGCAGTTCGAATGTTTGCATGGCGACGCTGTGCTCGTGGCACACATAGTTCGTGTGGATTGCGATGAAAGACCGTCGTCGATTGAGGTGAAAGACTGTGCTGAAGCTGCAAAGATGAGGTCTAACGGGCGTGTTTTGAGTATGAAAGCAACGCACCTACATACCTTGAACCACGGAGCTAAGCAGGATGGCCGCCGCAGCGACGAACGCCACCAGGGCGAACGACAACGCCAGCACAGGAGCAGTCGAGTCCAAGGTGCTCCCGTGCTCTTCGGGACGTGGCCTCGGTGGCCTGCACAAGCGAGTCACCATTTTGAAAATTGGATTGTGAAAGTAAGTTCCTGCTTGTATTGAAAAACTTCAGCGTACTAGAACTTACAACTTCAATGACATTCATATGATTATGAAATGGCGCAACGAACGGACACGCAACACTGACGATGAAGAAGACACGAGGACAAGCGCCGGTTGTAATTCCGTTGCGCCGTGCCATAATCAACAAGCCCACGTTGCAACCCTCATAATCATGAACCCTTACCAACTCGCCCAACTATCAGTGCTACGGAGTCAATGACACTGTAAGCAAACAGTCTTAAGAACTAAAAAAAAATATATATTTTTTTAAAAACTTGTTTCGGCAGAAACTAGCGTATGTAACAGTGGCGTAGCCAGGAGGTGGCATACCTAGTCATATCGGGCACGTGCTCCCCCCCCCCCCCCCCCAAATTTTTTTTTGCCATGGCATACAGAGCCCAAAATGAAACTCGACATCTGCCTGCCCGTCCCCCACTTCGGATCAAGAAGGTGCCCCCCCTCCGCCTCCCGAAAAAAACTTCTGCCTACGCCACTGGTATGTAATGCTGTTCGGTACAAAGGTTTGGGGGGCTCGACTTAGACTCGCTGCCCGGATATTCTCGTTTACTTCTCGAAATGATGCCCGGATAACGGCTCTGGCTTTTCGCTCAAGGTCACTTGAATGTTGACGACAACGGGAGCTGAAACTACTGGGAGCAGAGGCATGAAGCTCCCACACGGTGTTGCTAGAGTTCGAAAAGCAGGCGCATTTAGCGCCTTAAAGGGACAATAAGGAGCAAAACGATTTTTCTCATATTCGTAAAGTACTCTTTCACGATACCAACAACACCACGCTTGCTGCGGGAAGACGCGCAAAAACAAAATGTGGGTGGCGACGCCAACTTGAAGTTACCGCACCACATATATATATATATATATATATATATATATATATATATATATATATATATATATATATATATATATATATATATATATATATATATATATATATATAGTTAAAAAAATCAAGCACGTAGGAAAAACTGTTCTGTAAAAGACTGACGTTTCGGCCGCGGGACCGGCCTTCGTCGGAGTGATGCGAACATGCGACGGTAACGCAATATAAAATGACCAGTAACGTATCATAGCGCTGTTAATGGCTGACAAGCGGTTGTTAAAAGCACGTGGGGAAAAAGTGCGCGTGATAGGACAAGAAAAAACGAGAATACACGCGTGCGCATTTGCGCAAGACAAAACGAATAAAAGAGTAAAAAATGATTAACAATGAGTAAAAAACAATGAAGCCACATAACGTGTGTGTCACCGGCACAAACATCAATAACACGTCATAGGTACAACTGCGAGCAAGTTATCGACAAACATAAACGCGGGTGTAACATCTAGTCATGATCCGACAACAAAGCTGAAACAGGGAACTAATCTATCTGCGTGAAAGCATAGCGGCAATAATAGCGGGGGTAGTCAAGAGTGTTTAGGAAACTAAATGGGTAAAAATGAAAGTTTGCCAGCGCTTTCATTCATTCCACAAGTGACGGTTTAAACTTATAGAATAAATACGATTCTCGAAGCTCTCTTTCGTGGTGGTAACGGAAACCAGATTGAAGGATTGTAGCTGTAATATTATCAAATGAGTGACCCGGAATGTGCACGTGTTTTGATAGCGGAAGGTTAGGGATGGTGGCAGCATGACGCTTGTGGCTGTTAAACCGATATCTGAAGGGCGTTTCGGTTTGTCCAATGTGCTGTAATTTGCAGACGGAACATTCGAGCAAATAGATGCAATTGTGTCACACGTAAAATTTCCTTTAACCTTATAGAAGAAATCAGAAGCAGTGCTTTTAGCAATGTGTGACGTCGTCATATACGCGCAAACCTTGCATCGTGGTTTTCTGCAAGGTCGGCAACCGACATTATCGGGAACCCTTGTTTTAGATGAAGTTAGGATGTCATGCAGATTGCGAGACCGTCTGAAGACTACCCGAGGTGGCAATGGAAAAATCACTTTTAGATGAGCACTCTGTGCTAGTATGTTGAAATGTTTTTTGAGAATTGAGGAAACGTTTGGCACCGATGCTGAGTGTGTTAGAACTAGATTACTTTGTGCCTGAACGGATGGTTGCTTTTTAGCGCTGAACAAATCCTTGCGATTCAGCGCATCGGTTGGCTAGGCACAACTAAAATACTGGGCACTTCTGTACACTCAACTCACAGCAGCTTGAATATGGAGCAGTGGCGATGCTATTCGTTTTCAAAGAAATGAACTGAATTTCCTGAAAAAGGAGAGCGTTTGATCGGGCTATAAAACGTTTACTGGTTCCCGCCCATAGTTGCGTCGCGGATGACTTAAAGTTCAGGCCAGGCAGAACAAAATAAAATCATGACAGATTGCTGTAATGTTATAGAGCCCCTGCTGAGCGATAGCCTCCTCTGCAATGCTCGAGCGCAAGATGCACAAGCGTGGAATAGGCAGCCCTCACCGCAGGTAGCCTACAGTGCGTGGTCATGATACACGGAGGACAGTCGTCACAGCAGAATCGTAGGCCAAATCTTATTACAAAATTACGTTATTGCTGCGTTCAAGCAAAACTTTGCGTGACTTGTTAGTTTCCCAGTCTGCAGCCGACAATAATCACTGTCGAAAGTGGGGGGGCTAGCGCCCCCCTTGCCCCTCCCCCCCGGTAGATACGCCTAAGGTGACGTCACATGTTTTGACGGCGCCTACTAGGGACTACGTAGTTCCTAATCGATAAAAATGAAGTACACTGTCCTCTGAGGAGGCCATAGACTTAACATACCAAGTTTCGGGTAATTTTGTTGAGCCAATGGCGCCAAAATACGATAAACGAACTTTGAAATCCGTGACGTCACGCGGGGAGATTTCGGCGCGAAATTGAAAAATGAAACTTTGAACTTGATTTTCTCCTCTATTAATAAACATATGATGGCGAAATTAACGACATTAGAGTTCTCAGAGCACAATTTATCGATATAACCCGATTCATTGTTTCTCTTTAGTGTCCTTTTAAGATGGTCTGCAGATTTCCCCTTCATGTGTAAGGTAGTGGGTGAGCCTACGACCTTATAAAATAAGGCCGGGTGGGGGGGGGGGGGGGGACTTCGCTTCTTCTAATGAAGAACCCTGCGCACGCATATGTGCATATGTTCTTGCTGACCATTCAATGGAGTGCTACCCCCCCCCCCCTCGCCCCCCGCCCCTCAAAATTCTGGCGACCTCCCTGCTCAAATGCGCTTGCGTTATTAGTTCTTTCGTGAATCAACTACGCACGTGCAAGACAGTAATGGCTGCCCCTGTGCTTCCGGAAGCTGTTGCCTCTCTGGCTGTTGCTTTCGGGAAGCGTCATCTTCGGACGGCGAGAGCGGCGCGATATACGAAAGAGGGCTGCGAAAAGATTTGAAATGTGACGCCCGCACGGTTGGCGTAATGTCACGTCGTCGCTAAATGAGATATATTTCGTTTAGTGGAACCCCCGGGAAGCTTACGGCCTGGCTTTTGATGGAAAAAAGTATACAAGGAAACCTCGTTCTACCTAGTCGAGATAAAGGGGCCACGACATCTAATTTTCGATCAGAATCCGTGTTATGTGGGTTAATCCTTGTGTGTTCACAAACAAGGTGGCGAAATTTTAGCGCATTTGGTCGAGCGCTTAATTTATAATTGAATATTTTTATAAAGACGCGGGTGGCCCGAGAGTCGGGCAACACTGGGGCACTTGCGAGCCGTGACGTAACGAGCTGCTTGCTGTGCGGACGTCTGCATTCCGGCGAACAGTCTTGTTCTCTGGTCAGCTGCGCGTGCAATCGAGCCATTTTAGCTTTCTTCAGCTTGGCATTGAAACTGAACCCTTTGCAGCGGCTGAAACTCTGGTAGAAGACGACGGCTCCACTTTATGCAGCACATGACGTAACACACGCCATGGCAGAATGAGGGTCACCAGCGGTGGGCAAGGTTTTTAGCCGGCGACTTCTAAGGGCTCATTTCGTACTGATATATTCTTGTAAAGTGTATTTTTCATATATGTATGGGTACATAGATCCTCTACTTCTAATTTTCTCTGAAAACTACAAGCTGTATGTCCTTAGGACCAAGGTCCGCAGTTTGATCGCCGATACAGGAAGTCACGATTCAATGAGTCTTTCGATTCACCGACCACTCTCAGTACTTGCTACACTACAGTGGAACCTACTTATAAAGACCACTAATTAGTGAATTATCGGTTATAGCGAACAAAGTGCGAACTTTGGTTGGTCACGCTTCATTTCAGAGGCATTTATTCTTTCTATAACGAGACCTAAGACGCGAGAAATACCGTGATATCGCCTATAACGAAGAAATATTTGCTTCGTGCGAGGCTTAAAATTCGAAAAGTAGCACAAAAAGCAAAACACATATTGGAAGACAATTCACAATCACATTTCTTTTTTTTTTATGTGGCCGTGAATTGCTCTGAAAAGCCGCCAGTCGAAGATCACATCCTTCTTCAAATAAATGTGAACCCCGGCCGGTTTTCTCAAACGAACTTTGTTCTGTTGTAATTTAACCCTCTCATGTTTCGGTCTATACAATTTTAATTGCCATAAGGAGAGAGGTAAGGATTACCTCGTTTATAGTGGGTTTGAAGCCTAGAATAATGCGTGCTTGTATCTAGGATATGCATAGGAACACCAATGCATAGGAAATTATGCGACCACGTCGAACAAAAATAGCTGGAATGCTTCATATATCGAACATCAGGTAGCGCGAAACGCCCCTAGAAGTTGGCTTTCCTTCACAAGAAGTTGGCTTCTCGCAGGAACTTGGCTTTATCTCGCGAAAGGGGGCTTTTTACGTGCACATGGCTGAACGAGCGGTGCGATTAGCAGGGCTCCGCGCGGAGTGAGTAGAAACTACCGCTTGCCACCTCGAGCTTTCTCCCATGATTCCTCGTCGTCGCGCTAGTCGTAGCGTGATCGCCGTCCGCTTCACGGCAAAAGAAAATAATAAAGAAACGAACGGAGACTATGCTACACGCCGATATACGCGTCTGCCCGCGATCCATGTGTTTAGAAAGTAAAAAGCTATCTTTGATAAAATTCGCTTTTTTACATCGATGCCGCATTTTCTTGCGTACAATCTGCCCCTGCGCATAACCCAAACCTCCAAGTTCCAACTTCAAACCGCGGGGAAAAACATAATAAAGAAAGAAAACCCCGCGTGCTGTCGTGAAGCCGCCTACCTTGCATTACTGTAATGCTGTGCCGTGATGTCAACTTGCGCACCAAAAATACGGCAAACCCATTGAAAATTTCATATCGAACTAAACGATATATCGAACTAATTCCCGTTTTCTTTGCGAGTTCGTTATGTGCGGGTTTGACTGTAGATAGTCTGAAACGAAGATGTTATAGGCTTGCGTTTATGGCCAAGTCAGTTAAAAAGTAACTAAATAATCACAGCCTAATGTCTAAAGCGCAGGGTTGCATGGTCAAATTCAGAGGTTTGATCCAAGCGACGGCCACGCTTTCGTTTAATTAAAGAGATTTCAAACGGGGCGAGGCGGAAACGTAGTTCAACTATATTGCAAACCGCCTGGAATGAGACACCCTAGATTAATTAAAAAAAGGACGACGTGCGCTCCGCACTCACCTCTCAGTTTTCTTTTCTCTCTGACTCCTGCCTGGTTCCTCGCCCATCGAGCTTTCGACCCTGGCTGGCACACCGAGCTGGGAAATCTCGAGAGGTGATGTCGACGGGCCCGGAAACGCTTCCACCACGGGCCAGTCTATGCGGGTCACAACGGGCGGACTGTCTTCTCTCATCTGCGTCGACAACTCCGGCGGCTGCGCTTCCGCGACCACACTGGAACTGAATTCCATAGGCGGAACGGCCACCAGCGTATCCCGAGGGAAGTCGATGGTCAGCGCTCGCAGCTCCGCGTGGATTGCGGCCAGCGGAGTCAAAAAGTCGATGACGAACAAATCGGGGTCGTCTGAACACGAGTACGCCGTGTACGCGACGCCATCTTGCAGCGCGACCACGGGGTGTCCCACGTCGGTTGACACCGGATCCCCGATGTCGGGGGATACCCGTCGCGAAGGCGGAGCGGCATGTTCCACGGAAGGCGCCAAGTCTGGTGCCACCACGGCTTCGATGATAGGACCGTGATCCAGCGTGTGTAGTTCTGATGGCTCTATGCTGACAACGTCCTCGGTTCGCGTTTTCCGCGCTTGCAAAGACGGCACGTTGGCGAAGCACGACTTGGAGTGACTCTCGTAAGGTAACAACGCGGCTGGCTCACTCTCTTTCGTCGCGCTGTCGGCGGCTGCCATAGGCGAGGTATCACTCCGAGCGTCGTCTCCTCTCGGGACTGCATCGGCACTCTGTTCGCAGCGGAGCTTCTTTGGCGGAGGTTCCAGCTCTTGCGCAGCTATTTCCGGCGGCACGCTCAGTGCAGCTCTGGACTGGATCGTTGTTCCTTCCGAAGGTTGTGCGCCCTGTTCTGTAGTTGACGGCGCAAAGGTGCCTTCAAGCGTTCTTTCAGGCGTCTTCTGGCCATGCACTTCTGGTATAACATCCGACTGTCGTTGCTGCGCTTCCTGCGACGGTTGTAAGCTTATGTCTCCAGGAGACGCGGAAACCTCACCGCTACATTCGGGTTGTCCCGTAGCTCGCATTTCACTGTCAGACGTGCCTTGTTCATGTTTAGCGCCAGGAGACACTGTTTCGTCGGATATTTTTCCAGCGAACTCTTTTGGACCGCCCTCTACCAACTTTTCCACACTCGACCCTGTTGGATGTGCTTCGGGTGCGGCGACTGCTTCGCCAGATGAAGCTTCAATCGATCGCACAGCCGATGGTTTCAACATAATCGCGACTTCAGATTGCTCTTCATCACGTGGTTGGCGTGCTGTCTCTGTGGCTAGTACTGGGACTTCTTCGGTGTCGAGTGATTGCCCCACATCCACATCTGGTAAGTGTGTTTGTTTTACAGTGCCATCACTTGCACATTTAGCGGCGAGCCTTTCTGCGGACGTTGTTTCTACTGGCTCTTCCGATGATGGTTTCATGCTGGTCACGGACCCAACGACAACTCTCTCTGGCAACTCATTCGTTAACTCTGATGTGACTGATGTTTCTTCTAGTTCTAGCGATTGTCCAGGCATATGCTGGCCTTGTGGGCGAGTTCCAAAAGGAGCAATGTACTGTTTCGATTTAGGAACGAGGGCTTCTTCAGATGTCAGATCAGTCGACTCTTCACCTTGTGGCTTCGTGACGACCTCGACCTCTGCTTGCAGTCCCTCGTGTTTTTGATGCGGTGCTCGTGAAGAAGGTACAGAAGCATCTTCACTCTCCACCGAAGGCAGCGTGAACGTTTCCTGTTGTTGAAGTAGTTGAGGAACCCGTTCATGTCTTTCTGTGGCGGCAGAGCTCCTGGTTTTACGAGACTTTTCGGCTGCTTCTTCGGTTGATGTTTTCGAGGAGGAGTCGAACTCGATGCCCTGGAATGTGTTTTCGGATCGTTGGCACGCTTGTTCCTGTGGGTGTTGCGAGGTTTCTTCAAGATCACTTGACCCAGCAAGCTTTTGGTGTTGCATAGCCGTGGCCTCATCGCTGCCATGTGCAGATATTTCTTGAAATGTCCCTTCTGCTGTCTCCGAAGCTGAAGCTTTTGTGACATGTTCCACCACCGAGGCCGCTTCTTTCTGATGAGCTATTTCCACTGCAGTAAACGAAAATTCTTCCGTTCCTTGGGATGGCTCCGCGGTCCTTTGATAATCCGCACGGCAACGGTCTTTCACTGTAGTGAGGCTGTGTGCTTCTTCAGATGCCGTTTCTGCGGATGATGTAGCCGAAGGCGGCGCAGCGGTTTCGAAGTCTGATTCCACTTTCTTGGACCACTGCTGTTCTGAACTTGGTAATGAGAACTCGTCGGTCATCGTTGCTGACGCAGCAGCCTGATTTCGCGTCCCATCGTCGTGGTCACGTTCGTGTTCTCTCGCTGCAGAGAGAAACACATCCTCTGAAGTCGCTTCACTTGACGCTAAGCCTCGCGGTCGCGTGAAAGGCCCTAAATGTTTATTGGGGTGTATGTCTGATTCTGCTGTTGCCGTGTCAGCGGGCCGAATATCTGTCATCGCGGAAGAGAACGCTTCGTCAGACGAAACATCGGTCCAACCCTCACCATGCCGTTTCGTGACTCCTTGAAAGCTTGCTTCTTTTCTTTCTCGGTCTGCTTCCAGAGCGGCAGGTAACGTTCCATAGTGCTTTTGTTGAGACTTCGCGCTAGGTTCGATTTCTAGAGCCGTCTCAGCAGTCTGGTCTAAGTCCCTTTCTTCGATCGATTTGCGGGGTGATGATCCATAATTTTGCGACGTTCGCGGCTTCGCAAAAGTAGGCTCAGCTTCCTCTGACGTTACTTGGGACTGTTCAGTCAGTTTTAACGATTTTGTAGCGTGCTCGTAGTCCGTAGACACGACGGTGGCTAGACTATGTGCGGCTGTGGCCAATAATTCTGTAGACGTTACGTCTGCTAATTCGTCATAACGTTGTTGCTCGGGTGCGCTCGCACTAGGGCGTGTTCCTACAGTAAGAGCTGGGGCCTCCGACGTGTCCTGCGATGCCCCCGCTGTGGTGGTCTTATCAAATGCAGGGCGGCATTCTGCACTGCTCTCATGCGCGAAGGAATAGTCCGGGAAAGTGAAGGATGACTCTGTTGCAAACGCATCTTGAGCTGCAGACGTAGATCGATTGTTTTCCGGTTCCAATTCGTGTTCTCTCTGGAGCAAGCCATCTGAATCTGCTGCATGAAAGTCACCCTCCGGGGCTTCTGCTGTCAAGGAGCCAGGTTCGTATCTTGCTGTTTGTTCGTAAGCGGCAGCAGGTGTTGCTGTGGCTCCTTGTCCCGTTATTTCGTTTTTACTGGTTTCAGGCTGTATCACGTTAAATGATTCTCGATCGTGCTGCGGCGACAGGTCAGAAATGACACTAGTCGGGTGAATCGGTGCCGGCGCAGATTTGACAGGTGTTCCAGTTTCGATGAATTGAGGCACATAAAGATATTCTAATTCGTACTCTGGTGGCCGGACGACATTTGCGTTTGTGATATTACTCGATTCGCTCGCTGCTTCTTTTCCTTGATCCGTTATTCTACCCATATAATCTGAAGTTTCGCGACGAGCTTCTGACTTCATAAATTCCGGTACGTACATGTATTCTAGTACATACTCTGGAGCTTGTTCGCATGCCGCTGTTGTGACTGGTGACAGAGGCTCTTCAACTGGTGCAGCTGTTGTAATATCATTGGCTGTGTACGCATGTGTCCAAGCAGACTCGAGTGAAACTTTCCCAGGACAATCAGAGGTCACAGCTTGTCCAGCTGCTTTCTCCTTCATAAAATCAGGTATATATAAGTACTCTTGTTCGTACTGCAGTGGTGGCGCCGCATTAGCTTCGTCAGGCAGCGGCTTTGAGGCACCTGCATCGGCTTGGCCAAGTAGCTTGAACTTTTTATTTTTCATATGCGAGCTAGACAACTTTACATCAGGAAGCAAGGGTGCGTCTTCTTGCTCTTCGTTTCGTTCTGATTCAACGTTCTTATGAAACGTTTTATACGCATGGGCCTCGGAGCTCTTTCTAACTTCCCCAGAGGTCGAACTCTCCGGTACAAACTCTTCATGTTGATCTTTGAGTTCCTCTTCAGCGGGGATATCGATAATCTTGTAAGTCGGGTGTGCATCCTGTGAAGCTATTCGTGGAGGAGGAGGAGGTGGTAGCTTGGGTTCCATGTTCGACTCGGTCACAGTACTGTCTGGTGTTGCGCGAATCTCAACCAAATGATATGTAGGTGAGGCGGGGCGCAAGATGACACGTGTGTCGGCTATCTGAGGTTCCTGTGGTTGGTTGTCCTCGGAAGCAACGTTATCCTTGTCAAATTTCTCCAGCGGGATACTCTCGTCGGCATCTTGTGATGCCGATTCTCCTTTAGACGGCTCTTCGGTCACCACGTCCTGTTCAATAGCAGCGAGGGGTTCCTGCACCGAACCTTCGCGGGAGTACATTCGGTAGGTGGGGCTATCGCGACGAGTAGAGACGGGCTCGAGCACTATCTCTTCATGCTGTTCCACGGGTTTTTCATCTGCCGCCTCATCGATAATCTTGTAAGCGCGGTGCGGCTCTGGCGAGCCTGACTGACTACGAGACACTGGTTCGGGCTCGAGAGTAGGCACAGCCTGTGTGGTGTCGGGTGTCGAGGCATTGTCAAGAAGTTTGTACGTCGACGAACTAGGGTGCGCAATGAACGGCACTTCAGGAACTTCAGGTTCCTGCTGCGGTGGACTCTCTTCGCTAGCTGTGATTTCCTTGAAACTGTGCTTTAGCGAAGACATTCGTTCGTCGGAAGAAGCGTCCTTTCTCAAAGACTCAATATGAGCCTTTCCTTCCTGTACACTTGCTTGATCGTGTGACTTTAGGGACTCCTGTTCACAGTTCTGCTGACGCTCATGTTCCGGAGTTTCTTTCACTGCGGGCTGAGGTACTGTGTATAGTGTTGAACATGAAGCGCCACTCTCCTTAGCGGAAGCATGAGCGCTTGGCTCCGTCGGCTGTTGGGTCCCGAACTTGCTAGTCGCGACCGAGGCTGGCGAATATCTGTCCTCGACATCTGGCAGTCTTCGCGCCTCGACTGCTGCATTCCACGACGGCTTCGCTTTTTCCGACTGACGCCCTCGGATAGTCATCCCGTCAGTGCGCTGCCGCTGCGCTTCCTCCCCGGACGGCTGCGGACTTATAGGAAAGTCAGCTTCTTCTACGGATGGTGCGTCCGAAGCCGAGTGCAGCACCGTCATCTCAACAACGCTCGTCGGGCGTGGGGCGGCGCTTTTCGCACCGAAGGTGTAGCGTGTGGTCACGACCTCGGTCTCCTCGGCAGACGGAATGTCCGGCATGTCAGCCGCCTTCATAACGGTTCTTGCATCAATCTTACGTGGTGGCGATCCGATGCCCATCGGCGGGTGGAAACCCAACTCCAACTCGTCGACTGAAGGTAGTTCGTCCGCGAAGTCCCTGTCTAAAGGCCGCGAGCAAGGACTGCGCGTTCGCTTTTGTCGACTTGCTTGAGGCTGCTGTTGGTCCGTCGCAAATGGAACGAGCTTTCCTGCTTCTTCCTCGGCGACGCTGGGCCGCAACGAGGCAATCATTTCAGCCTCGACGACCTCTAATCTTCGACGTTCCGCCTCGCTGAGAAACTGCTTCAGTATGACGTCATTTCGGACGGCACTTCTGACAAGCTTCTTTGACTGCGGGTCTCCATCAGTAGACTTCACCTTCTTGGCTGGTTTCAAGGGCTTCACGATTTGATAGGTCTCCTTTACACGCGTCTCCTTCTTGACGTTGGCCGTGACGAAGCGATCGTCGTCCGTGTACGACGGCTTTTTGTTTTCATCCTGTGTGCGCGATTCATCGATGCCTGTTGCAGAATACGTCGGCCTTCCACCATTGAAACAGCTCAAGGGCACGGACTCGCCGTAATGCATCTCTTCATCCCTTTCACTTCGAAGTACAATTGTCCTTGTTATAAATTCGGCAGACTTGCTCTCCTCGTCCGAGTTTCGACGAGAAGCGGCAGACGAAAAATCCTCCGACGCTATGGGCTCGACGTATTCAAGTTTCTCTTTCATGTGAGTGATCTTCTCAGTTGTTAAGACTTCGAGGTTATCCTTAGAAGTATTGCTCTTGTGTCCCACAACGGAAGTCTTCGACGAAGCGTCGTCGGATGCCGCGTTCTCGTAGGTCGACGGCAGAAGTCTCTGAAAACGCTCGACCGTTGTGACGTCACGAAGGATTCTTCTCGTGATGGCGTCAGCGGGAATTGAAAATGAGCTAAAGTCGGATGACGATGAGCTGCGCCGCGCTTTTCCGGTCGCGTCCTTCCTGACTCCCGATAGCTGCTGCTCTGGAGGAAAAGGTAGCCGGTCAAATTCCAGCTTTATGCTTTCGAGGTCGGCATCGCAGGGCGTTTCGGATTGCCCGAAAGCTTCAGTGAACCGAGAGTAGTAGAAAAGTCCGTTTGCGATATCATCTTGTAGCAAGTTGCGCTGATCACTTTTGACGTCGACAGTGACCGGTGTCTGAGCAGACGAAGCGTTCACAGTTTCCTCTGTACTCGACCTGACCGCAATTTCTTTTCCCTCTACCCTGCTCGCACCAACTGACGAGGTAGACTTCGAAGACTCGGCGTCGCCGGGAACATCCGCAGCGACAAGCCTTTGCTTCAACCTTTCCTTGCAAATATATTCAGCGCTTTCGAACGCAGGTGCTATTTCCTCACTCGAAGATATATGCGGGGTAATAACTGCTCCAGAAGCAATCTGTTCTGGTACACTGGATTCCCTCAAGCCGTCCGTCCTTGAGCCATGAAAAACGCTTTCCTTGGTGGCTCGTTCCAAACCGGCGTTATATTCTACAAGCTCTCCTTTTAGTGTTCTTGCATATTCTTTCAGTGGTTCATGTGCAATGAAATGTGCTGCAGATGGCAACCCTGCTTCATAACCTCGACAAGGTCTTACGTGCTTTACAGCCGGCATTGCACCTACGGTACCTGATGGTTTCATTTCTAATAAAGTACCAGGCAGTTCTCGCTTCATAAATTCTGGCACGTAGAGGTACTCCATTTCGTAAGGAGGAGGCTCTACGTAAAGCACACCGGCTGGTCTCACTGCACGGAGAGCTTCCATTTCCACTACTTGACGATGTGCCACTTTCGATGGTTCGCGTGTCATAAATTCTGGTATATACCTGTATTCCAATTCGTAGGGGGGCGGGCGAACTTCGGCATATTCAGGCACTTCAAACTTGAAAACCTCAGTCTGTTGTCTTTTCTCTATGACAGGTGCTTCTAAATGAGATCTCCAAGAAGTTATATCTGGTGCGTAGGGGAATTCCACTTCAAAGCCAGGAGGAGGTCTTATATGCTTTATGGTTGGCACGGCGGCTCCCAGAGCGACTGGTTCCTTTTCTTTTACAGGGACACTCGTAGGCGCTTCTCGTGAAATGAATTCTGGCACGTAGAGGTACTCTAGTTGGTAAGAAGGAGGCTCCACATAAAGCACACCGGCTGGTCTCACTGCCTGGAGAGCTCCCTCTTCAACTGCTTGACGATCAGCCACTTCCGTAGGTTCACGTGTCATGAATTCTGGTATATACCTGTATTCCAGTTCGTAGCTGGGAGCATGTATTTCGGCATGTTCAGGCACTTCAAACTTGAAAACTTCAGTCTGTTGTCTTTTTCCTTCACAGGTGCTTCTAAATGAGAACTCCAGGAAGTTAGATATGGTGCGTAGGGGAATTCCACTTCATAACCAGGAGGAGGTCTTGCATGCTTTATGGATGGCACGGTGGCTGCAAGAGCGACTGGTTCCTTTTCTTTTACAGGGACACACGTAGGCGCCTCTCTTGCAATGAATTCTGGCACGTAGAGGTACTCAAGTTGGTAAGAAGGAGGCTCTACATAAAGCACACCGGCTGGTCTCACTGCCTGGAGAGCTCCCTCTTTCACCTCCTGACAATGTGCCACTTCCGATGGTTCACGTGTCATGAATTCTGGTATATACCTGTATTCTAATTCGTAGCTAGGGGCGTGTACTTCGGCATGTTCAGGCACTTCAAACTTGAAAACTTCAGTCTGTTTTCTCTTTTCTTTCACAGGAGCTTCTAAATGAGATCGCCAGGAAGTTAGATCTGGTGCATAGGGGAATTCCACTTCATAACCAGGAGGAGGTCTTGCATGCATTATGGTTGGCACGGTGGCTGCAAGAGCGACTGGTTCCTTTTCTTTACAGGGACACTCGTAGGCACTTCTCGTGAAATGAATTCTGGCACGTAGAGGTACTCAAGTTGGTAAGAAGGAGGCTCTACATAAAGCACACCGGCTGGTCTCACTGCCTGGAGAGCTCCCTCTTTCACCTCCTGACGATGTGCCACTTCCGATGGTTCACGTGTCATGAATTCTGGTATATACCTGTATTCTAATTCGTAGCTAGGGGCGTGTACTTCGGCATGTTCAGGCACTTCAAACTTGAAAACTTCAGTCTGTTTTCTCTTTTCTTTCACAGGAGCTTCTAAATGAGATCGCCAGGAAGTTAGATCTGGTGCATAGGGGAATTCCACTTCATAACCAGGAGGAGGTCTTGCATGCTTTATGGTTGGCACGGTGGCTGCAAGAGCGACTGGTTCCTTTTCTTTTACAGGGACACTCGTAGGCACTTCTCGTGAAATGAATTCTGGCACGTAGAGGTACTCAAGTTGGTAAGAAGGAGGCTCTACATAAAGCACACCGGCTGGTCTCACTGCCTGGAGAGCTCCCTCTTTCACCTCCTGACGATGTGCCACTTCCGATGGTTCACGTGTCATGAATTCTGGTATATACCTGTATTCTAATTCGAAGCTAGGGGCGTGTACTTCGGCATGTTCAGGCACTTCAAACTTGAAAACTTCAGTCTGTTTTCTCTTTTCTTTCACAGGAGCTTCTAAATGAGATCGCCAGGAAGTTAGATCTGGTGCATAGGGGAATTCCACTTCATAACCAGGAGGAGGTCTTGCATGCATTATGGTTGGCACGGTGGCTGCAAGAGCGACTGGTTCCTTTTCTTTTACAGGGACACACGTAGTCGCCTCTCTTGCAATGAATTCTGGCACGTAGAGGTACTCAAGTTGGTAAGAAGGAGGCTCTACATAAAGCACACCGGCTGGTCTCACTGCCTGGAGAGCTCCCTCTTTCACCTCCTGACGATGTGCCACTTCCGATGGTTCACGTGTCATGAATTCTGGTATATACCTGTATTCCAGTTCGTAGCTGGGAGCATGTATTTCGGCATGTTCAGGCACTTCAAACTTGAAAACTTCAGTCTGTTGTCTTTTTTCCTTCACAGGTGCTTCTAAATGAGAACTCCAGGAAGTTAGATATGGTGCGTAGGGGAATTCCACTTCATAACCAGGAGGAGGTCTTGCATGCTTTATGGATGGCACGGTGGCTGCAAGAGCGACTGGTTCCTTTTCTTTTACAGGGACACACGTAGGCGCCTCTCTTGCAATGAATTCTGGCACGTAGAGGTACTCAAGTTGGTAAGAAGGAGGCTCTACATAAAGCACACCGGCTGGTCTCACTGCCTGGAGAGCTCCCTCTTTCACCTCCTGACAATGTGCCACTTCCGATGGTTCACGTGTCATGAATTCTGGTATATACCTGTATTCTGATTCGAAGCTAGGGGCGTGTACTTCGGCATGTTCAGGCACTTCAAACTTGAAAACTTCAGTCTGTTTTCTCTTTTCTTTCACAGCAGCTTCTAAATGAGATCGCCAGGAAGTTAGATCTGGTGCATAGGGGAATTCCACTTCATAACCAGGAGGAGGTCTTGCATGCTTTATGGTTGGCACGGTGGCTGCAAGAGCGACTGGTTCCTTTTCTTTTACAGGGACACTCGTAGGCACTTCTCGTGAAATGAATTCTGGCACGTAGAGGTACTCAAGTTGGTAAGAAGGAGGCTCTACATAAAGCACACCGGCTGGTCTCACTGCCTGGAGATCTCCCTCTTCCACTACTTGACGATGTGCCACTTCCGATGGTTCACGTGTCATGAATTCTGGTATATACCTGTATTCTAATTCGAAGCTAGGGGCGTGTACTTCGGCATGTTCAGGCACTTCAAACTTGAAAACTTCAGTCTGTTTTCTCTTTTCTTTCACAGGAGCTTCTAAATGAGATCGCCAGGAAGTTAGATCTGGTGCATAGGGGAATTCCACTTCATAACCAGGAGGAGGTCTTGCATGCATTATGGTTGGCACGGTGGCTGCAAGAGCGACTGGTTCCTTTTCTTTTACAGGGACACACGTAGTCGCCTCTCTTGCAAAGAATTCTGGCACGTAGAGGTACTCAAGTTGGTAAGAAGGAGGCTCTACATAAAGCACACCGGCTGGTCTCACTGCCTGGAGAGCTCCCTCTTTCACCTCCTGACGATGTGCCACTTCCGATGGTTCACGTGTCATGAATTCTGGTATATACCTGTATTCTAATTCGTAGCTAGGGGCGTGTACTTCGGCATGTTCAGGCACGTCGAACTTGAAAACTTCAGTCTGTTTTCTCTTTTCTTTCACAGGAGCTTCTAAATGAGATCGCCAGGAAGTTAGATCTGGTGCATAGGGGAATTCCACTTCATAACCAGGAGGAGGTCTTGCATGCATTATGGTTGGCACGGTGGCTGCAAGAGCGACTGGTTCCTTTTCTTTTACAGGGACACACGTAGTCGCCTCTCTTGCAATGAATTCTGGCACGTAGAGGTACTCAAGTTGGTAAGAAGGAGGCTCTACATAAAGCACACCGGCTGGTCTCACTGCCTGGAGAGCTCCCTCTTTCACCTCCTGACGATGTGCCACTTCCGATGGTTCACGTGTCATGAATTCTGGTATATACCTGTATTCTAATTCGAAGCTAGGGGCGTGTACTTCGGCATGTTCAGGCACTTCAAACTTGAAAACTTCAGTCTGTTTTCTCTTTTCTTTCACAGGAGCTTCTAAATGAGAACTCCAGGAAGTTAGATATGGTGCGTAGGGGAATTCCACTTCATAACCAGGAGGAGGTCTTGCATGCTTTATGGATGGCACGGTGGCTGCAAGAGCGACTGGTTCCTTTTCTTTTACAGGGACACACGTAGGCGCCTCTCTTGCAATGAATTCTGGCACGTAGAGGTACTCAAGTTGGTAAGAAGGAGGCTCTACATAAAGCACACCGGCTGGTCTCACTGCCTGGAGAGCTCCCTCTTTCACCTCCTGACGATGTGCCACTTCCGATGGTTCACGTGTCATGAATTCTGGTATATACCTGTATTCTAATTCGTAGCTAGGGGCGTGTACTTCGGCATGTTCAGGCACTTCAAACTTGAAAACTTCAGTCTGTTTTCTCTTTTCTTTCACAGGAGCTTCTAAATGAGATCGCCAGGAAGTTAGATCTGGTGCATAGGGGAATTCCACTTCATAACCAGGAGGAGGTCTTGCATGCTTTATGGTTGGCACGGTGGCTGCAAGAGCGACTGGTTCCTTTTCTTTTACAGGGACACTCGTAGGCACTTCTCGTGAAATGAATTCTGGCACGTAGAGGTACTCAAGTTGGTAAGGAGGAGGCTCTACATAAAGCACACCGGCTGGTCTCACTGCCTGGAGAGCTCCCTCTTTCACCTCCTGACGATGTGCCACTTCCGATGGTTCATGTGTCATGAATTCTGGTATATACCTGTATTCTAATTCGAAGCTAGGGGCGTGTACTTCGGCATGTTCAGGCACTTCAAACTTGAAAACTTCAGTCTGTTTTCTCTTTTCTTTCACAGGAGCTTCTAAATGAGATCGCCAGGAAGTTAGATCTGGTGCATAGGGGAATTCCACTTCATAACCAGGAGGAGGTCTTGCATGCATTATGGTTGGCACGGTGGCTGCAAGAGCGACTGGTTCCTTTTCTTTTACAGGGACACACGTAGTCGCCTCTCTTGCAATGAATTCTGGCACGTAGAGGTACTCAAGTTGGTAAGAAGGAGGCTCTACATAAAGCACACCGGCTGGTCTCACTGCCTGGAGAGCTCCCTCTTTCACCTCCTGACGATGTGCCACTTCCGATGGTTCACGTGTCATGAATTCTGGTATATACCTGTATTCTAATTCGTAGCTAGGGGCGTGTACTTCGGCATGTTCAGGCACGTCGAACTTGAAACTTCAGTCTGTTTTCTCTTTTCTTTCACAGGAGCTTCTAAATGAGATCGCCAGGAAGTTAGATCTGGTGCATAGGGGAATTCCACTTCATAACCAGGAGGAGGTCTTGCATGCATTATGGTTGGCACGGTGGCTGCAAGAGCGACTGGTTCCTTTTCTTTTACAGGGACACACGTAGTCGCCTCTCTTGCAATGAATTCTGGCACGTAGAGGTACTCAAGTTGGTAAGAAGGAGGCTCTACATAAAGCACACCGGCTGGTCTCACTGCCTGGAGAGCTCCCTCTTTCACCTCCTGACGATGTGCCACTTCCGATGGTTCACGTGTCATGAATTCTGGTATATACCTGTATTCTAATTCGTAGCTAGGGGCGTGTACTCGGCATGTTCAGGCACTTCAAACTTGAAAACTTCAGTCTGTTTTCTCTTTTCTTTCACAGGAGCTTCTAAATGAGATCGCCAGGAAGTTAGATCTGGTGCATAGGGGAATTCCACTTCATAACCAGGAGGAGGTCTTGCATGCATTATGGTTGGCACGGTGGCTGCAAGAGCGACTGGTTCCTTTTCTTTTACAGGGACACACGTAGTCGCCTCTCTTGCAATGAATTCTGGCACGTAGAGGTACTCAAGTTGGTAAGAAGGAGGCTCTACATAAAGCACACCGGCTGGTCTCACTGCCTGGAGAGCTCCCTCTTTCACCTCCTGACGATGTGCCACTTCCGATGGTTCACGTGTCATGAATTCTGGTATATACCTGTATTCTAATTCGTAGCTAGGGGCGTGTACTTCGGCATGTTCAGGCACGTCGAACTTGAAAACTTCAGTCTGTTTTCTCTTTTCTTTCACAGGAGCTTCTAAATGAGATCGCCAGGAAGTTAGATCTGGTGCATAGGGGAATCCCCCTTCATAACCAGGAGGAGGTCTTGCATGCTTTATGGTTGGCACGGTGGCTGCAGGAGCGACTGGTTCCTTTTCTTTTACAGGGACACACGTAGGCGTCTCTCTTGCAATGAATTCTGGCACGTAGAGGTACTCAAGTTGGTAAAAAGGAGGCTCTACATAAAGCACACCGGCTGGTCTCACTGCCTGGAGAGCTCCCTCTTCACCTCCTGACGATGTGCCACTTCCGATGGTTCACGTGTCATGAATTCTGGTATATACCTGTATTCTAATTCGTAGCTAGGGGCGTGTACTTCGGCATGTTCAGGCACGTCAAACTTGAAAACTTCAGTCTGTTTCTCTTTTCTTTCACAGGAGCTTCTAAATGAGATCGCCAGGAAGTTAGATCTGGTGCATAGGGGAATTCCACTTCATAACCAGGAGGAGGTCTTGCATGCTTTATGGTTGGCACGGTGGCTGCAAGAGCGACTGGTTCCTTTTCTTTACAGGGACACTCGTAGGCACTTCTCGTGAAATGAATTCTGGCACGTAGAGGTACTCAAGTTGGTAAGAAGGAGGCTTTACATAAAGCACACCGGCTGGTCTCACTGCCTGGAGAGCTCCCTCTTTCACCTCCTGACGATGTGCCACTTCCGATGGTTCACGTGTCATGAATTCTGGTATATACCTGTATTCTAATTCGTAGCTAGGGGCGTGTACTTCGGCATGTTCAGGCACTCAAACTTGAAAACCTCAGTCTGTTGTCTTTTCTCCATGACAGGTGCTTCTAAATGAGATCTCCAAGAAGTTATATCTGGTGCGTAGGGGAATTCCACTTCATAACCAGGAGGAGGTCTTATATGCTTTATGGTTGGCACGGCGGCTCCCAGAGCGACTGGTTCCTTTTCTTTTACTAGGGACACTCGTAGGCGCTTCTCGTGAAATGAATTCTTGCACGTAGAGGTACTCTAGTTTGGTAAGAAGGAGGCTCCACATAAAGCACACCGGCTGGTCCTCACTGCCTGGAGAGCTCCCTCTTTCACCTCCTGACGATGTGCCACTTCCGATGGTTCACGTGTCATGAATTCTGGTATATACCTGTATTCTAATTCGTAGCTAGGAGCGTGTACTTCGGCATGGTCAGGCACTTCAAACTTGAAAACTTCAGTCTGTTTTCTCTTTCTTTCATAGGAACTTCTAAATGAGATCTCCAGGAAGTCAGATCTGGTGCGTAGGGGAATTCCACTTCATAGCCGGGAGGAGATGTTGCATGGCTTATGGTTGGCACGGCGGCTTCTTGACCGATTGGTTCCTTTTCTTTAACAGGGACGCCCGCAGGCGCCTCTCTTGCAATGAATTCTGGAACGTACAGGTACTCTAGTTGGTAAGGAGGAGGCTCTACATAAAGCACACCGGCTGGTCTCACTGCCTGGAGGTCTCCCTCATCCACTACTTGACGATGTACGACTTCCGAGGGTTCACGGGTCATAAATTCTGGTATATACCTGTATTCCAATTCGTAGGTTGGAGGGTGAACTTCCGCATGTTCGGGCACTTCAAACTTGAAAACTTCAGTCTTTTGTTTTTTCCCCGTTAGAGGTGCTTCTAAGTGAGTTCTCCATGAAGTGAAATCTTGTGCGTAGGGAATTCCACTTCATAACCAGGAGGAGGTCTTGCACGTTTTATGGTTGGCACGGTGGCATCTTGAGCGACTGGTTCCTTTTCTTTAACAGGGACGCCCGTAGGCTCCTCTCTTGCAATGAATTCTGGCACGTAGAGGTACTCTAGTTGGTAAGAAGGAGGCTCTACATAAAGCACACCGGCTGGTCTCACTGGCTGGAGAGCTCCCTCTTTCACCTCCTGACGATGTGCCACTTCCGATGGTTCACGTGTCATGAATTCTGGTATATACCTGTATTCTAATTCGTAGCTAGGAGCGTGCACTTCAGCATGTTCCGGAACTTGAAACTTGAAAACATCACTCTGTTTTCTCTTTTCATTCACAGGAGCTTCTAAATGAGATCTCCAGGAAGTTATATCTGGTGCGTAGGGGAATTCCACTTCATAACCAGGAGGCGGTCTTGCATGCTGTATGCTTGGCACGGTGGCTGCAGGAGCGACTGGTTCCTTTTCTTTACAGGGACACTCGTAGGCGCCTCTCTTGCAATGAATTCTGGCACGTAGAGGTACTCAAGTTGGTAAGAAGGAGGCTCTACATAAAGCACACCGGCTGGTCTCACTGCCTGGAGAGCTTCCCTCTTCACCTCCTGACGATGTGCCACTTCCGATGGTTCACGTGTCATGAATTCTGGTATATACCTGTATTCTAATTCGTAGCTAGGAGCGTGTACTTCGGCATGGTCAGGCACTTCAAACTTGAAAACTTCAGTCTGTTTTCTCTTTTCTTTCATAGGAACTTCTAAATGATGATCTCCAGGAAGTCAGATCTGGTGCGTAGGGGAATTCCACTTCATAGCCGGGAGGAGATGTTGCATGGCTTATGGTTGGCACGGCGGCTTCTTGACCGATTGGTTCCTTTTCTTTAACAGGGACGCCGCAGGCGCCTCTCTTGCAATGAATTCTGGAACGTACAGGTACTCTAGTTGGTAAGGAGGAGGCTCTACATAAAGCACACCGGCTGGTCTCACTGCCTGGAGGTCTCCCTCATCCACTACTTGACGATGTACGACTTCGAGGGTTCACGGGTCATAAATTCTGGTATATACCTGTATTCCAATTCGTAGGTTGGAGGGTGAACTTCCGCATGTTCGGGCACTTCAAACTTGAAAACTTCAGTCTTTTGTTTTTTTCCCCGTTAGAGGTGCTTCTAAGTGAGATCTCCATGAAGTGAAATCTTGTGCGTAGGGGAATTCCACTTCATAACCAGGAGGAGGTCTTGCACGTTTTATGGTTGGCACGGTGGCATCTTGAGCGACTGGTTCCTTTTCTTTAACAGGGACGCCCGTAGGCTCCTCTCTTGCAATGAATTCTGGCACGTAGAGGTACTCTAGTTGGTAAGAAGGAGGCTCTACATAAAGCACACCGGCTGGTCTCACTGGCTGGAGAGCTCCCTCTTTCACCTCCTGACGATGTGCCACTTCCGATGGTTCACGTGTCATGAATTCTGGTATATACCTGTATTCTAATTCGTAGCTAGGAGCGTGCACTCAGCATGTTCGGAACTTGAAACTTGAAAAACATCACTCTGTTTTCTCTTTTCATTCACAGGAGCTTCTAAATGAGATCTCCAGGAAGTTATATCTGGTGCGTAGGGGAATTCCACTTCATAACCAGGAGGCGGTCTTGCATGCTGTATGCTTGGCACGGTGGCTGCAGGAGCGACTGGTTCCTTTTCTTTTACAGGGACACTCGTAGGCGCCTCTCTTGCAATGAATTCTGGCACGTAGAGGTACTCAAGTTGGTAAGAAGGAGGCTCTACATAAAGCACACCGGCTGGTCTCACTGCCTGGAGAGCTCCCTCTTTCACCTCCTGACGATGTGCCACTTCCGATGGTTCACGTGTCATGAATTCTGGTATATACCTGTATTCTAATTCGTAGCTAGGGGCGAGTTCTTCGGCATGTTCAGGAACTTCAAAGTTGAAAACTTCAGTCTGTTTTCTATTTTCTTTCACAGGAGCTTCTAAATGAGATCGCCAGGAAGTTATATCTTGTGCGTAGGGGAATTCCACTTCATAGCCGGGAGGCGGACTTACATGCTTTATGGTTGGCACGGCGGCTTCTAGAGGCACTGGTTCCTTTTCATTTACAGGGAAATTCGTAGGCGCCTCTCTTGCAATGAATTCTGGTACGTAGAGGTACTCTAGTTGGTAATAAGGAGGCTCTACATAAACCACACCGGCTGGTCTCACTGCCTGGAGAGCTCCCTCTTCTACTCCGTGAGGTGTCGCCCTCCCGAAGGTTCAGGCGTGATAAATTCTCTCATATATCTGTATTCCTTTCCGTAGCTAGGAGCGGGCACTTCCGCATGTTCAGCGACTTCAAACATGAAAACTTCAGTCTTTCCTGTTTTCTCCTTCACAGGTTGCTTCTACAGGAGGTCCGCGTGAAAAAAACCTCTGGTGCTTCGGAGAATTCAACTTCATAGCCGGGAGGAGGTGTTGTATCCTTATGGTTGGCACGGCGGCTTCTTGACCGACTGGTACCTTTTCTTTAATAGGAACACCCGTAGGCTGCTCTCGTGCAATGAATTCTGGCACGTAGAGGTACTCGAGGTGGTAGGGAGGAGGCTCTACATAAAGCACACCGGCTGGTCTCACTGCCTGGACAGCTCCCTCTTCACCTCCTGACGATGTGCCACTTCCGATGGTTCACGTGTCATGAATTCTGGTATATACCTGTATTCTAATCGTAGCTAGGGGCGTGTACTTCGGCATGTTCAGGCACGTCGAACTTGAAAACTTCAGTCTGTTTTCTCTTTTCTTTCACAGGAGCTTCTAAATGAGATCGCCAGGAAGTTAGATCTGGTGCATAGGGGAATTCCGCTTCATACCAGGAGGAGGTCTTGCATGCTTTATGGGTTGGCACGGTGGCTGCAAGAGCGACCGGTTCCTTTTCTTAATAGGGACGCCCGTAGGCTCCTCTCTTGCAATGAATTCTGGCACGTAGAGGTACTCAAGTTGGTAAGAAGGAGGCTCTACATAAATCATACGGCTGGTCTCACTGCCTGGAGGTCTCCCTCTTCCACTACTTGACGATGTGCCACTTCCGAAGGTTCGCGTGTCATGAATTCTGGTATATACCTATATTCTAATTCGTAGCTAGGAGCGTGCACATCAGCATGTTCAGGCACTTCGTACTTGAAAACATTAGCATGTTTTCTCTTTTCTTTCAAAGGAGCTTCTAAATGAGATCGCCAGGAAGTTAGATCTGGTGCATAGGGGAATTCTACTTCATAACCAGGAGGAGGTCTTGCATGCTTTATGCTTGGCACGGTGGCTGCAGGAGCGATGGTCCTTTTCTTTTACCGGGACACTCGTGAGGCGCCTCTCTTTCAATGAATTCTGGCACGTAGAGGTACTCAAGTTGGTAAGAAGTGAGGCTCTACATAAGCACACCGGCTGGTCTCACTGCCTGGAGAGCTCCCTCTTTCACTCCTGACGATGTGCCACTCCGATGGTTCACGTGTCATGAATTCTGGTATATACCTGTATTCTAATTCGTAGCTAGGGGCGTGTACTTCGGCATATTCAGGTACTTCAAACTTGAGAACTTCAGTCTGTTTTCTCTTTTCTTTCACAGGACGGTTCTAAATGAGATCGCCAGGAAGTTCTATCTGGTGCGTAGGGGAATTCCACTTCATAGCCGGGAGGCGGACTTACATGCTTTATGGTTGGCACGGTGGCTGCAAGAGCGACTGGTTCCTTTCTTTTACAGGGACATTCGTAGGCGCCTCTCTTGCAATGAATTCTGGCACGTAGATGGTACTCAAGTTGGTAAGAAGGGGGCTCTACATAAAGCACACGGCTGTGTCTCACTGCTGGAGAGCTCCCTCTTTCACCTCCTGCGATGTGCCACTTCCGATGGTTCACGGTCATGAATTCTGGGTATATACCTGTATTCTAATTCTTAGCTTAGGGGCGTGTACTTCGCCATATTCAGGTACTTCAAACTTGAGAACTTCAGTATGTTTTCTCTTTTCTTTCACAGGAGCTTCTAAATGGATCGCCAGGAAGTTAGATCTGGTGCTAGGGATTCTAGCTTCATAACCAGGAGGGAGGTCTTGCAATGCTTTCTGGGTTGGCAAAAAAAAAAGAACGGGGTGCTTGCAAGAGCGACTGGTTCCTTTTTCTTTTACCGGACATTTCGTAGGCGCCTCCTTGCAATGAATTCTGGCACGTAGAGGTACTCAAGTTGGTAAGAAAGGAGGCTCTACATAAAGCACACGGCTGGTCTCACTGCCTGGAGAGCTCCCTCTTTCACCTCCTGACGATGTGCCACTCCGATGGTTTACGTGTCATGAATTCTGGTATATACCTATATTCTAATTCGTAGCTAGGAGCGTGCACTTCAGCATGTTCAGGCACTTTATACTTGAAAACATCAGCTTGTTTTCTCTTTTCTTTCACGGGAGCTTCTACAATGAGATCTCCAGGAAGTTATATCTGGTGGTAGGGGAATTCCCCTTAACCAGGAGGCGGTCTTGCATGCTTTATGCTTGGCACGGTGGCTGCAGGCGGCGACTGGTTCCTTTCTTTTCAGGGACACTCGTAGGCGCCTCTCTCGGCATTCGGAATTCGGGCGCGTAGGTAATAGAGCGGTAAGAAGGTTCTAACAAGAAGGAAGGCTCACTACATAAAGCACAACCGCTGGTCTCACTGCCTGGAGAGCTCCCTTTCACTCGTGAGGTGTCGCCCTCCCGAAGGTTCAGCGTGATAAATTCTCATATACTGTATTCCTTTCCGTAGCTAGGAGCGGGCACTTCCGCATGTTCAGCGACTTCAAACATGAAAACTTCAGTCTTTCCTGTTTTCTCCTTCACAGGTGCTTCTAAGGAGGTCCGCGTGAAAAACCTCTGGGTTCGGAGAATTCACTTCATAGCCGGGAGGAGGTGTGTATCCTTTATGGTTGGCACGGCGGCTTCTTGACCGACTGGTACTTTTCTTTAAAGGAACACCCGTAGGCGCTCTCTTGCAATGAATCTGGCACGTAGAGGTACTCGAGGTGGTAGGGAGAGGCTCTACATAAAGCACACCGGCTGGTCTCACTGCCTGGAGCAGCTCCCTCTTTACCTCCTGACGATGTGCACTTCCGATGGTTCAGTGTCATGAATTCTGGTATATCCTGTATTCTAATGTAGCTAGGGGCGTGTTACTTCGCATGTTCAGGCACGTCGAACTTGAAAACTTCAGTCTGTTCTCTTTTCTTTCACAGGAGCTTCTAATGACAGATCGCCAGGAAGTAGATCTGGTGCATAGGGGAATTCCGCTTCAACCAGGAGGAGGTCTTGCATGCTATGGTTGGCACGTGGCTGCAAGAGCGACGTCTTTTCTTTAATAGGACGCCCGTAGCTCCTCTTTGCCAGAGCAATGAATTCTGGCACGTAGAGGTACTCAAGTTGTAAGTGGCAGGAGGCTCTACATAAATCATACCGGCTGGTCTCACTGCCTGGAGGTCCCTCTCTTTCACTCTCTTGACGGTGTGCCACTTCCGAAGGTTCGCGTGTCATGAATTCTGGTATATACCTGTATTCTAATTGTAGCTAGGAGCGGTGCACTTCAGCTGTCAGGCACTCGTAACTTGAAAACATTCAGAGCTGTTTTCTCTTCTTTCAAAGGGCTTAAATGAGATCGAAGGAAGTAGCTGGTGCATAGGGGAATCTACTTCATAACCAGGAGGAGGTCTTGCATGCTTAATGCTGGCACGGTGGCTGAAGGAGCGACTGGTTCCTTTTCTTTACAGGGACACTCGTAGGCGCTCTTTCAATGAATTCTGGACACGTAGAGGTACTCAGTTGGTAAGAAGGAGGCTCTACATAAAGCACACCGGCTGGTTCACTGCCTGGAGAGAGCTCCCTCTTTCACCCTGACGATGTGCCACTTCCGAGGTTCACGTGTCGGAATGCTGGTATATACTGTTTATTCTATCGTAGCTAGGGGCGTGTACTTCGGCATATCGGTACTTAAATTGAGAACTTCAGTCTTTGTCTTTTTCTTCACAGGAAGCTTCTAACGAGACGCCCAGGAAGTTATCTGGTGCGTAGGGGAACTCAAGTCATAGCCGGGAGG